>NW_022146806.1:826753-1112305 GCF_002938485.1 Sitophilus oryzae
CATCTTATTTTTTTCACTTAATTAAACACTTTTTAAATCATTTTAATAATTTCTATTTTCAGTTTTAAAACATCATCGTCCTGAGCAATATGCTCAATTTTCTGAAAATTTAAATGATTATCTGAAAGATTTTTTCGGTTCGTGGGTAGAACAAATGAAAAAACGGTTTAGCTATGTCTATTCCGCCGTCAAAGAGAATGACGAAGCTATCAATGCTTTAAAAGGAATCGAGCAAAATGTTGAAGTTATTTTCAAAGAGGTCTCCGAAGATAATCTTAATTTAGTTATTATCCACGGCGATTCATGGTGTAACAACTTATTATTTAAATACGAAGTTAGTATAGGTTTATTTAAAAAACAATAATGCCTTCTAATTTAAAAGAAATTTAAATTTTAATATATTTTCTAAAAATATATTAAAATTTTACTTGTATACTTGGTTGCATATACGATTAATATATATTTAAAATTGCAACGTTGCCGAGTGTATTGAGGATTTTATCTAAATTTTTCATTTTTAGGATGCTTTAAAATCGGAAAAACCAACGACATGTTGTTTTCTGGATTGGCAAATATCGAAAATCGGATCGCCTGCGTACGATTTGTGTTATTTCCTTTTTCTTTCAGGTTCTAAAGATATTTTAGAAAACCACAAAAAATACCTTTCAATTTATTACAAAATACTCGGTGAGAATTTGAACAGTGCCGGTATAAACATCAACGAAATATTTCCTTACGATTTGTTGGAAGCTCACTGGAAAATGTTTTGCAAAGTAGTTTTCTTTGTTGCCGTTGGTAATATGGACTTTTTGTTAAGAGACGAGTCGGAAGCGAAAACGTTATCTGAAATGGTTGAAGGCGGAAGGTTGCTTTTCGATGATATGTATCAAGATCATCAATATCGTAGCGAACTCTACTATAAAAGAATGGCTGACATAGTTTCGATGTTATTAAAATACAAATATATTTAAATTTATAAATTGTCCATGTTGAAATTTACTGGTTTTTAATACAAAATTTTACAGTTTGACAACAGTGTTTACTAAGTTTTAATTTTCCGGATTATATAATCTATGGTTTTTTTATGACAGCTGATTTTTAACATAACCTCAGTTATGAAACAAGTAATGTGCGGTATATTTTCCAAACTTTGTTTTATTTTTTAATAAAAATTATGGAAATTTCAAATTTTGTGGTAATTGCAGTGGTCGGAATATACAGTGTTTTATCGAAAATTTTATTCGATAAGGTTTATAAAAGATCGCATTTGATAATAGACGAAGAATTTCATTTCCCCTTGGGTGAACAGTATTGTTTTTTTCAATTTGATAAGGTAACATGTAAATATGTTTGTTCAGCATTTTATATCTTATTGTTTTTAGTGGGATCCTAAAGTTACCACGTTGCCAGGGCTGTATTTAATAAGCTCTATTATTTTGGGCCCATTTGGATTATGTAAACTTTATAATTTAAGATTCATATCGCTGATATTCTCGTGTATCAATCTGTTTCTATTTTACATTATTTTCTCTTGCAATACAAAGGTAAATTACGTATATTATTTACAAAACATAATTATAGGTATATCTCTATTGTAGAAACAATGGCAAAGGATTTTGTCAGCAATAGCCATGGTTCTTTTACCACCGTTGTACTTCTTGTCACACATTTATTATACAGATATGGTATCTCTAACATCAATTCTTCTAGTTATTATTTTAAGTGAAAAAGGTTTTCATTATCTTTCTTCTCTGGCAGGTAACATTATTTTTTTTTATTTATTAGGAAACTTAAAAAAAATACTTTATTATTTGTAATCATTTGTTTCTGATAAATTAAATGATATGTATTTCCACAATTTTGCATCAGAAAACCTTTATATTTCATAAAAATAATAGTACGTTAATAAAAAGAAGTGTAATATTGAGTTTGTGGTACTTATAAATTGATTTATTTTTTTAGGATTCTTGTCTATTCTTTGCCGACAAACTAATGTTGTTTTTCTGGGAATTTATGCTACAAAATATGTACTATGTGAACTATATAATGGTTGGGTTAAAAAGAAAAATCATTTGAAAAAAGATGGAAAATTACCAGCCAAAGTAAGTTAAAGTAAGCTAACAATAATTATAACATTATTAAATTAATATGTGATTTTTAGCACTTTCAAAAATTCGTGTGGGACATGGCAACAAATCCAGGGAGGATTTTAAGTACTATGTCAAACAGGTTTTGGTTAAATTTCTCATGTTACCTTTCAGTTTTAATATTTTTTATTGCTTTTGTCATAATTAATGGGAGCATAGTCGTAGGCGATAAGGAAGCTCATCAATTGTCAATTAACATTCCACAGGTCTTCTATTTCAGTTTATTTTGTTTAATTTTTGGGTGGCCTTACTTTGCCAGTGAAGTTTTTAATTTTTTGCTATTTGCCAAACGTCATAAATTGCTTATTACTTTAAGTATTTTGATTAGCGTTTTGGTAATTTATTTTAATACTGTAGTACATCCATATTTACTAGCAGATAATAGGCATTTTATATTTTACGTATGGAATAGGTTTTACGGCAAATACTGGTGGTTTAGATATTCAATGATTCCAGTTTACATTTTTTCTCTTTATGTTATCATAAAATTGGTGTGGGATAAGAGTGATATAAGCTTTTCCCTTGTATTTTTCCAGCTGTAACGCTTCTTATTTTTCAATCATTAATGGAAGTAAGATACTTTTTAGTGCCATACCTTATTATTAGATTAAGAATACAGAATAAGGACTCTGCAGTTTTTAATGTTGTCCTAGAATTGATAACTTATTTTGTTATAAACATGATCACTTTTAATATATTTTTTACAAAATCTCTTCATTGGGAAGGCATGAGACATGTTCAAAGAATTATTTGGTAAAGTAATAAAAGTTTGTGATAAAGAAATTTGATACTGTCATAGTAAAAAGTTCTTAAAAGATCTTTATATTTAGATATAATAAAGCCAAGCTTTGATTATGAATAGTTTATTTTCTGAGTAGTAACAAATAAAATATCTAGACTATAACTATTAAAAGTACTTATAAAATACTTTATATATCTTTGTTCATTTTATGTAAGTTATTTTTTTAACGCTTGTGCTGTGTTTACGAATATATCTTCAAGACTGACAAAAAAGGCAGTTATAATTTTATAAACGTTGAATATAAATATTGCTTTTTTATTAACTTTAACCTTTCAAAGTAATTCCGGATTAATACCACGGATCCAGCCATTTTCCCTTTCATGAAAATAATCTTCCTGAAGTCCAATTTGCTGTTTCAGGTGTTCTATCAGTTCCTCATTTAAAACAAGTTTCCATTCTGGTTCTTTTTCAGATTGTACATCAAAACATTCTTTAAAAGAATATTTACCTAAAGTCAGATCAAAATATTCATTGGGTGTGATTTTTTTAGAGAAATATTTATCGTTTTCTTGTATAACAGACAAGTCTAAAGAATACTCCTCTGATACCCCTATTTTTAATTCACTCAGAAGACCTTTGGGAAATTTTTCAATGACGTCGTCCAAGTTAACGAAACAGGTAAGATTTATAAGTTTTTGTAAGATTCTCTATATTCGCATCTGGCATTTTTAGCATATATTTACGTGTTAGTCCTAGGCCTTTTAGTACCGTAATAACTTGCAGTATAAACTCTTGGTCGTCGTTTTGCTCAGCGTGGAGAATAAGGGGTATAAGGCCAGCTTTCCAAAACGCCCTGTATATTACGTCTAAAGGCACGTGTTCAAAGTCTATACCAATCGTTTCCTCAAACAAATACATAGCTAAGGCTTTATCAAGGTCCAGCAACTTATCGTCAGGTACCCTTACTTCTTTTGGATTAGGATCGATTTTGAGTTGGTAAAGTTGTTCTAATTTTAAATTAATTGGTCTACAAACGTTGTGTAAGATAAAGGGATGTGGTCGAAGAATAGTAACGTCAACCGAGTTGACCGCTAGGTTCCAAACGTTAAAATTCTGATGATAATCCATCATCACTTCGGCTTTTGTGGCAAAAGGTGTCAAGAGTAGATCTCCCAATTTTACCAAAGTTTATTTTCTTAGTAAGAAAAAAAAATTTCTAGACTATAACTATTACAAGTACTTATAAAATACTTTATATATCCTTGTTCATTTTATGTAAGTTGATGTTTTTTTAATACTTGTGCTGTGTTTACATATACCTGTAAGACTGACAAAAAAGGCAGTTATAATTTTATAAACGTTGAATATAAATATTGCTTTTTTATTAACTTTAACCTTTCAAAGTAATTCCGGATTAATACCACGGATCCAGCCATTTTCCCTTTCATGAAAATAATCTTCCTGAAGTCCAATTTGCTGTTTCAGGTGTTCTATCAGTTCATCATTTAAAACAAGTTTCCATTCTGGTTCTTTTTCAGATTGTACATCAAAACATTCTTTAAAAGAATATTTGCCTAAAGTTAGATCAAAATATTCATTGGGTGTGATTTTTTTAGAGAAATATTTATCGTTTTCTTGTATAACAGACAAGTCTAAAGAATACTCCTCTGATATCCCTATTTTTAACTCACTCAGAAGACCTTTGGGAAATTTTTGAATGACATCGTCCAAGTTTACGAAACAGGTAAGATATTTATAAGTTTTTGTAAGATTCTCTATATTCGCATCTGGCATTTTTAGCATGTATTTACGTGTTAGTCCTAGGCCTTTTAGTACCGTAATAACTTGCATTATAAACTCTTGGTCGTCGTTTTGCTCAGCGTGGAGAATAAGGGGTATAAGGCCAGCTTTCCAAAACGCCCTGTATACTACGTCTAAAGGCACGTGTTCAAAGTCTATACCAATCGTTTCCTCAAACAAATACATAGCTAAGGCTTTATCAAGGTCCAGCAACTTGTCGTCAGGTACCCTTACTTCTTTTGGATTAGGATCGATTTTGAGTTGGTAAAGTTGTTCTAATTTTAAATTAATTGGTCTACAAACGTTGTGTAAGATAAAGGGATGTGGTCGAAGGATAGTAACGTCAACCGAGTTGACCGCCAGGTTCCAAGCGTTAAAATTCTGATGATAATCCATCATCACTTCGGCTTTTGTGGCAAAAGGTGTCAAGAGTAGATCTCCCAATTTAACCAAAATGTCTTCTTTGTTCATTTTGTAGGAACCACCGAGGAGATCGTCATTCCAGTCTGTTATAAAATCGATGATAGCTTGATGAATTTCGATGTGATTGTGGACAAACAGCTTTGATATTTTCTCGTCTATGTCCATTCCAAAGCGCTTGACTTTCTTTTGACCAGCATACAAATAAACTTTTGGTAGCGGGTGAGTTTTATCAGTCGAAAATAATAAAAAAGCATTTTCCTTTTCGTCAACTGTATTGATAATATCGTTTTTATGCAGGCTTCTACCGGATATGTCAATATAGTCTGCGTTGCAGTCAGAATGGCTGTTTTTCTGATGAAAAGCGTCTACTTTTAGGCGAAGCTTAGGCTGGAAATTAGGAGAAGGTTCTGCAGTGGTGAAAATGACGTATTTAATTATTTCGTTGCTTTTAGGTGATTCAAATCCAAGCGTCTCCGCAATCAACTTGGAGAAGTTAAATTTCCCTTTGTTTATGTCATCGATTTGTTTAGCGTTGTTTGATATGTACTTCAGGCTGATAGCGTAAATGTTTTTGATAGGTTTTTCGCCAGGGGTCGTAACGTAGTTAATTTCCAGAACTACGTCACCAAATTTGCCCCAATCTTTGTTATCGACGCTGAATTTGAAATCTTCAACGTTGGGATTGGTTGCCAGAGCCACTCCCCAATAGGCCAACAAAGAATTTACATAAACTTGTAATTTTTCTTCGTGATTTTTGATATCAGTCGAACGGTATTTCTAAAAAAAGAACTGATATGTACGATTGTCGTATTATCCAAAAAAAAGCAACGTCACAATGGCCTTTGGAATAAAAAAATGTCATATATATTTAACAAAAAAAATTGTCAAAAATGAATATTTAATTAAAAATAATAACAAATTTTCAAAGAGATTTATTTAACGAAATAAATTTGGTAATAAATAGAGGTCGCTCCGACAGAAATGATCATTGATAGTAATTTCAAAGGCTACTGTGTCAACGTTTTTCACTAGTACAAAATTCTTGAAAAAAAAAATATAAACCTGGTAAATATAGAGTTTTTCTTACCTCCTTAACGCTTTTGTAATATGTAGGTTCTGCATAATGTTCAAGGCTAAAAGTTTCTGAAAAAAAAAATTTAGAAATATTTTATACAGGGTGAGTCTAAAAATAAGTGCAAATATTTTTAGGGGTAGTATATATTTCGATCCAAGAAACAAGTTTATGATGATTTTTCGCGAAAAGAAAAATTTAAAATTTAGAGTTTTTTTTAATTTTTTAGTTAAGAGTAAAGAAAACAGAAAAGATCCAACGGTTCTGAAAATTTAAGCGAAAAATCATTTTTTTGTTCAAAGTAAAATGGTTATTTTAGACTTATTTGAATAATGGTAAAGAGAAAATATGTTTCTTTTATCGAGATCTACCAGTCCTGAAAATATTTGCACTTATTTAAGACTCGCCGTGTATAACGTGTGTGTTGAAACTTACTTTGCAATGGAGCTCGTCTTGGAGTTGGTTTAAAGTGGCCATCGCCATCGTCCTAAATAATAATATAAGTGAAATATATACAAAACACTGATTAATTCTATAAAGAAAACGAGCATAACAAAATGGAATAATTTTTTTGCCTTGGAAATTATCTATACGGTAAGTAGATTTTTTAATCAATATATAATAGTATAAGCGTAATGATTGGTATAATATACGATAAAAAACGGCGTCACAGTCTTGTTTGAAAACTGTTAAAACTAAATAAAATATTAATTATTGACATATTCTTATGTAAATTTTTAATAAATAATATCAGGTCTTGTCTCTGACAACTAGAGTGGTCGGTTCGAGAGATATCATCGATTGTTAATGACCACTATGACGCCATTTTTTTTCATACGGCACTTGTTCTCATTTAGAGCAAAATTGATAAAATAATTTTTACATTTTTTTTGTTTTTCTCCAGATATTTTATTTTACACTTTACTGTATCTCTTTATTCTATTTTACTCTACCTACCTTTACTCCGTAACCAAAATCCCTTTTACGCCCTACATTAAACTTAATTCCCTTTTTCCGACAATTCCTCCTATGCGTTTTACTTCCCATATGAATTTTGTAAAATTCATCGTTGGTAAATTTCGTTTCGCAAGTTTTGCATTCAAATTCTGCGCTTCTATTACTGGATTCTGAAAATACCTTAAAATAACTACATACACCTTATAACAACCCCTAATTACCTACTGGACTCTTTTTTCCGAAGTTTGTATTTGTGTTTGTTGCCATTCAGATGGTTTTCCTTATCGTGAATGTTTATCAATATACTGCATAGGTCGCAATAATAATTTGCCTCGTCTGAAAGGTATTTCAAAATATAAGTTTTAGAATTCATTTAGCTTAGTTTAAGTAACCTTTTATTTCTGGGATCATCATTTGTCTCGATAATTTCTACTGATTTACACCATTTATCATTAATTTGATGCCTTATCTTCGATATACACACTTAACAATGATTAATACCATTATTTATCTCGACAAAGGCACTTTAGGTTGTTAATTTAATCAGTTTTTTTATGGGAGTTTACTTTTCAGAAAAACACTGATTTCATTTCGATTTTATTTTTAATTTCCGTAACATAAAATGTAAATCTAAAAACAAAAAATTAAGTAAATATAAAAGTTTGATAAAATAACAATATTAAGTAGAAATAAGTACAAACGTAAACTCAGTCCAATACAATAAAGTTGTTTTTCTTAAATCTAATACAGTAAAAAAAGTAGGTAACATTATAGTTTCAATTTTTTTAGTTGCTCTTCTAACTTAATTAATTTTTCTAAAATTTCTTTTGAGTCCTGCTTGTGTTTTGGCTCTACATCTACTTGTTTTACTATGAAATCGTGTAAGGCAGCTAAAATGCTTGTGGAAGACTTCTTGCTTCTATCAATTTTATTTAGGTATTCTTTATCCTCTTCGTCCAATATGTCCATGGATAACTGAAGATGTTTCTGTTGGCCCATGTGGAACAGACGCGTATCCGGGCATAACCGTTTTAACGAACATTTTTTGAAGGTTCTCATGAACTTTTCCACCCTGACCACGTATTTTGCCATTTTTAATTGACGCATCAACTTGCCCCTTTTTTGAAGTATATCCATATCAGTTACAATCAATCCTACCAGTAGGTTGTTGAGAATTAACGTCATGCAAAATAAGAACAGAGTAATTATTAATCGGGAAAAAATAGGAAAATTAATGGGATGAGCTATTTCTCCATCATACTGCCCTATAAAGAAAAACAGACTTTCAAATAGTTTTACGAAAATTTGCCCCAATGCATTGAATTCAGATTCTGGCGTTAACAAAATAAAGAAACACAAAGCAAAGGAGAAGAATTGGATGAAGTAGAATAAAACATATTCGAAAAAGTATTTCGTTGAACTAAAGATGATCATGTATTTAGTAAATCTTGGTATTTGCCCAAGAATCAATAAAACTTTAATGGTATATAGCAATATCGCTGTTACCATCGCTCTTTCATCCTTAAAATAAATATTGTAAATACTACAAGACAGCACTGAAAGATCAATGTAGTTCATAGGGTCCCAAAAATATCTAAAACTGTAGATATACATTTCAAACAACTCCATTAATGTTAAAAAAGTCACAAAAGAACAAAATACACAGAATAAAATCTGAGAAACGGCATTTATCTGCAAAGAAACCATGTAGATATACAATACAACCAAAAATATACAATGAAGAATACAATTTGAATAAAATACGTGTTTGCTTTTAGTCCATTTTTCGTGGATCAAGTTAATAAGTACTGGATGATTAAGTAGCTCACTTGTTTTGTTACTGTGATATAGTCTGCGTACAACATCAACTTCAGAATAGTGATTCTCATCATCAAACACTATACTATTATAACATATTTTATTATCAACACCTATACACTGATCTAGATGATTATTTAAGATTTCACAAGATAGAAGTTCTAATTTGGGATCAGTCTTGACATCTTTTCTGTCACATAATTGAGCTCCTAATCGCAGAGCCAGGTAGATAACTTCATCATACATGTTGCCTTTATTGTTTTCCATACAGAAATCCAAGACATCATTTAATCTATTGACATAGTCATAATTAATGCTTAGGGAGCAAGAGTCGTAAAAAGTGTCCAGCTTGCATAACAGTAAAAAGAGAACATGTCTGGAATAATAGTTGTCTGGATCAAAAGGAGGCCTATTAACGTCTTTTAATACATCCAAAATGTCAGGTGGTTGTATTTGATTTGATCTATGTTGAAATACCATTACCAAAAATGGATAATAACTTAGCTTTACTGCGAGTTGGAAGGTGTTTAAATAATGAAACATTCTGTTATTCTGTTTTACCATTGCGTCATTATCAAGTAAGTGTTCTACACTATTCACCATTCCTTTGTGACAAAATACGCGAAGCATTTTAGTCTTCATGATGTCTTTGTTCAAGTTCATTGAATGATTTTCTTTCTGATAGGCAATAAAGCCTTTAATGAGACATAGTTGTAACAAATTACCACTTGTAGTTGTTTCTTTTTCACCGTCGATGAAGTTAGAATATTTCCTAATATCTTCATTGTTGTAACGTAGGAATCTATCTTCATTGTTGCTCTTAAGTAGTGTAAAAAGCAAATTTCTTGGATCATTAAACACTGCAGCACTGAATGGAATACCATTTACGTCTATATCATTCTCTTTCATTATATCCCGCGCTGTTTTATTAAGTACTAAATCTTTGCAAGAATCTATGTCAATGTTTGGTTGATACTGAAGAACGTTTAATACCCTAAGAAATCTGTATCTAAGAGCTATAATTATTGGAGATTCATTCCAAATATTTTTGTGGTTTACATCTATACCTGCATTGATCAGAGCTTTAGCACATCTTACTAAATTATCTTTCTCTTCAGATATGACGCGACATGTTTTTTTTTCCCATCCGTTCGAAAAATCCACGTTGAATGATTTTGATCTCTTTCCATATTCTAGTAACACATGTAATGCATTTTCTGAAAAAACTGACAATACATTTATTCTGTCTTTGTAGGGGCTATTCAAAATTGTTTTTAATTTGTTATAATCTACAATATGAGCAGCATAATGAATTGGTTCCCAATAATACCACTTTTCATTTGTTAGATCTATTTGAGGAAATCTATCAAATACATACTCCAGTAGTTTTTCCAATGTTTGTTCTGTTACCTCTGATCTGATGCAGGCAATTGTAATGATATTGTGTCCCTTAAATTCTTTATATTTTCGTTTGATGTCTTCTTCAGTTAATAAAGGAAATAAGTGTTCCACGTTATTTTTCAGTACCTCTTTAAGAAGACCATCACTCATATCAATAGAGACTTGCTTTTCCGGATAGACTTCCAACAAAATATCCTTTTCCTCCATATTCTTTAAAAAATTTAACAATTTGAACTGATTCGGAATTATTTTATGTCATGTTTTAATTTATAAACTAATTGCACTTGAATATTATCATACAATATATAGGTATTTCTCGTAGCTCTAATTTAAGTAAACAGATAATGAATATTGAATTTATCGTTTAAGATTTATCGATAAACGTTGATATGAATAAAATCTGGTTATCTTTTTAATACCTATTAGACAATGTTAGAGATTTATGTACATTTTAATATTTAACAAACATTTGATACGTGATGAAGCTTTTTTGTTTTGTAAAAAAAAACATTTTTAGTATAAAATATCTTGAAAAGTAATAAATAAAAATCAAAAATCTCAACAGAAAATAGAAAAAAAAATTCAAACCTCACTCAAATTTCGAATTGACAAAAATGACAAATGATGAAATACCATGGAAGAATTTTTTGGAGCTGAAGCTAGTGTCGCCAACTACTACAAAAATAATAATTTGTTACTTTAAAACTAAATTTTGTATTATAGTTGTTATTATCTATTGTTATTTTAATTTAATTATCTTATACTACGCTTTTCATCTATCTTAGTTTTCTGAATGTTTGTTTTTCGTATACCACTATTGACAATAGTGTCAACCTTTTTTATTTTTTTATGAAGTACCAACTGACTAGAGAAATTTCAGTTGGCAAAATCTTGTTTTTATCGACTTATGTCAATTGTCATTCCGGCTTCCTTTTTGTGATTCTAGCCTTGAGGGAATTTGTTTTATCCTTTTTAGCCGCAAATTAACAGAATTAGGTAAGTACGGATTACTATTTATGAGACGCACGTCTAATTTTGTTCTGACAATAAAAACTACTTTTTAGTACAATGGCTAGAGGTGGAATGAGAGGCCGAGGCGGCATGAATCGTGGTTTGGGCGGAAGGCCACCCTTCAAAGTAAAGATGTTTTTACCCCGGCATCCCTTTGATTTGGCTTTGTGCGAATCATCATTTCCTCGTACTAAGCCAGCTCCAGAAGAGACTGCTTTTACACAAGCATTACTGAAGAGAAATGCCGATTTATCTCCTACACCTAATGAGCAAACAGCTATATTAAATTTGGTAACAAAGATACAAACAGTATTAGATAATTTAGTAGTGGCTCCTGGAAATTTTGACTCCTGTGTAAGTTATTTTTTAAAAAATGTGATTATGTTTTTTTTGATATTGGAATATTTTAGCAATTAGATGAGGTACGCCAAGTGGGATCCTTTAAGAAAGGAACTATGGTTGCGGGACATAATGTGGCTGATATAGTTGTCATTTTAAAAACTCTTCCAACAAGGGAAGCTGTAGAAGCTTTGGGAAACAAGGTTAAGGAAGATTTAAAGAACTTAATGAAAAATGAAATTGTACCAAAAGGTGAACAGCTGGTTCATGCTACCAATGAAAGGGGCATTGAAATTAGTAATGCTTTTGCTTGTGTTAGAGTGATGGTAACAACGGTACATCACAATCTTCGTAAACTAGACACAGAAATTCACTTAGATCAAAAAATAATGTCAAGTCATTTAGCTGCTATTCGTCACAGCAGATGGTTTGAAGAAAATGCTCATCATTCTTCTATTAAGGTTTTGATTCGTTTACTTCGCGATATACGTGGGAGATTTGAGGGTTTTGAACCTTTAACACCTTGGATGTTGGATTTACTAGCTCATTTCTCCATTATGCATAATCCTAGTAGGCAGGCGCTCCCTATAAATGTAGCTTTTAGAAGAGTATTTCAGCTTCTTGCTGCTGGTCTGTTCCTGCCAGGATCGGCTGGAATTACAGATCCTTGTGAAGGTGTAAGTTTGAGAATTCATACGGCTATGTCGTTAGAACAGCAAGACATCTGCTGCCTCACAGCCCAAACTTTACTTCGTGTGCTTGCACATGGAGGTTATAAACAAATCTTGGGTATGGAAGGTAGCAATAATATTGCCAAGGAGATGTCAGTTTGGGATGGTGTAGTTGTGTCACCTTTAGATAAGGCATATGAAAATCCTCCAGAGAAGAAAGATGGCGAGGAAGATGAAGAAATGGAAGAAGGTGATGGGGATGAAAGCATGGAAACACAAGATTTGTAAGAGCAACATTTCGAATAAAAAGTTTGAAGTAAGAAGTTAAAAATTGATGTTTTGTGGTGTATTTTCACTATGAGTTAAGTCCGTAACATTCAAACACTTTTCAATAAAATGACCTTTTTTTATTAGATTATTTTTTGTGATACAATACCTTGACAAAAGTGTGTTTGGTAATAAAGAATGTATTTAAACAACAAACAGTAATTTTATTGATCTATTTTGTATATAATTCCTAAATAACTAAACTAAAATTTCTATACCATAAACTAATAATATTTACAAAACTTAATAAATTACATACAAGGGTTGTGTTGAGGGGACATGTCTACATGATGACAATATACAGGGTCATTTGCATTGGCGACAGGTACCCTAAATAATTTTCCCTGTGGCATACAAACACAAATTTTAAATTGAGCTGTTACATAATTCTTTTTATCCAGTTTTGCAATTGGGATTCTCCTAACGTCAATATACGTGCCCTCTTTTCCGCTTAGGACTATCGAACCGTTTTTCGCTTTTAGGTAAATATCTTGGTCAGCGCTCCATACTATTTCTCGTGCTGTAAAAGAAAAAGGTATTTAAATAAATAGCATTCAGTTAATTATACTAGAAAAGAATTACAATACAATCGATTTTTTTATAATCTAATCTGCTTTCCAAAAAATCCTCTATGGGTAGGTATTTCGCCGCTGCAAGAAAATCAACAAAATAAAATAGTTATTTTTTGTCAAGTTAAACTTGATATGTCATTTTAACAGAACGTCAACGGTTTTTGTAGACGTATCTGTTTTAAAAAACTAAAGTGTTCTCGAATAGTTGTATTTTAATAGTTTTTTTTCTTTATTCTTGTATTTTTTTGCTTCCGACGACGAAAAGAGATAAACTTTCCGAAACGTTAAGCATTTTTTTGTTCGTTAAACTGTAAACCTAACTTGTGACAAGTAGTTTCCGTTTGGAATTAACGCAGAAATGTTTACAAAGAATAACTATTTTATTTTGTAGATTTTCTTGCAGTGGCGAAATACCCATAGAGGATTTTTTGGAGAGATGAATCCGCCACATAGATATATACATGGATATATACTATAGACATTTTTTTCTAGTGTGCTTTGTACGCTGACAATTTTTTTTGGGAAATTACATTAAATTTTTCATAGCCCAGTTGATAAAACTTATTTTTGATTCTATGGTGTTCATTTATATTTTAATGGTATGTACCGTAAAATAGTGACTATAATTTTCGCATTTTGAAAAATAAGTAACACAATTTGTTTTATTAATCTCTATTTGCTAATAAACATTTAACGTTTCAAATATCTCACCCGTGATCCGGGATGGCCAAAATAATGTAAAGCAACTAAAATGAGAACACTGTGATTATTATAAGATATGGCTATTTAATTTTTAATGCACTGGAGAAACAGACATGTACTTTACCTGTTAAAAAGCAAATATAGTGTTCTTATTATTTAATTTATTTTGCTAAATGGAAAAAAAGTTTGATCTTATTGGAGTCGTTCATATCACATATCACAAATACAGGGTGTTCCTTAACGCCATGCTAATATTTACAGGGGTGATTCTTGGACCCATTATAAGAAAAAAACTTCATATGACTGTATGTCCTAAACATCTTAACTTTCCAGATCCAGGATGGTAAAATTTCCTATTTTTTTTCAAAATATCTCTGACAAAAAAATGTTTAATTTTTTAATTTCCTTCCAGCCAATGCAGAAAGGATTTTCACACAACAGTCACCTCATCAGATTTTCAGCAATTTGGTCCTTAAATAAACCGACTTTATTTTTTTTAAGCAAAAATTATGCGTTGGACGAAAAAAATCAAGAGATAAAAATTGTTTTAGAGACGAATGGAGATTTTTAAAATACTTTTTATTTAGAAGTCAGTAGTGTAACCAATTTTTTCTTAAAAAATATTCAATGTAAAACCCGTATGGACGGCACTGGTTGAAATAAATAGAATTATCTGTACATCAAAAAAGGTACTTTGATGCATAGAAGACGTGTATCAATTTTCATAAAGATATCTGTAATAAAATCAGAGTTATTATCTTTAGAAATTAAGATGTTTAGGACGTACATTCATATGAAGTTTTTCTTTTAGAAAGGGTCTAAGATATCACCCCCTTAAATATTAGCATGTCATTAAGAAACACCCTGTATACAGATAATCCTTGTTTATAATTACTTATTTACACTATATTGGTATTCCTTTAATTCTTCGATATATTTCCAGACGATTGATTGTTTTAAGTTACATGATTATAAATGCCTGAAATAATTGATTGACAAATATTTTTCTAATTCATTATAGCTGGTATACAGGGTGTAAATGAATAAGTACGAAAAAAAATCAGAAGGTTGTTGGATACTCATCATATTTATCAATTTGGCATTTTGCTACAACTTTTTAGCCGACCATACCAATAGGTATGGTAGGCTATTAAGATCGGCAAAAAAAAGTTTTTTTAATTTCACTCAAAATGAGTTATTTGGGTCATAAATGACCTAAATACAAAATATTTTCATGGTGTCTGTCTGTCTGTCCGTCTGTAACACGATAACTCAAAAACCGCTGAACCGATTGTAACCAAATTTGGCACAAAAATACTGTGGCACCCGAGAATCTGACCATTAGTTTTTGGTGGAGGTGGGGGGTTGGTAAGGGGGTATGGGAGGGGGTTAAAAATTTAAAAAAATCGTAACTCCAAAATTACAGTAGCTAGCGAAACGCGGTTTTCAAATTAAGATTAGGAATAATATTTGCAACAAAATTTGTAATAATATCAAAATCAGTCAAAGTCGCAGTTTTCGAGATATTAACATATTGTAGTATGAGCGGCTATACGTGCCTCCCGGCGCCAATTTTTTTATATCATATATGGGATGAAGTAAAAGCAGAATATTATCGATTTGGTTCAAAAACGATTTGCACCAAAAAATTTAAATTTTTAGAATGAGTATTTGAATACATCATAGACAAGATGCAAGGTATTCAAGCAGCAAACAGCTACTCCATTTATTTTTTTTAAAAGCAATCACCTCTTGAATTTTTCGTACCTACTTAATTCATTTACATATCCTACTGTAGCTACTGATTTTATTTTACTTTAGGGTATTTTTGTCTGCCCTAATCATACAATTAATTTCTGAATTAATAATTGAGGGACTTCCAGTAAAAAGATTAATTCCTTTTTAATATCAAATAGCATCTAAACTATTCTAAAGTACGTCTATCCAGTGCAAATCTATACTTAAGTCCATTTAAAAAAAAGTTATTTGGTGCCTTTTTATTTTAAGGCCCTCAATTATATTTCAAACATCAGAAATCAATATTTTCTGTTTATTTTACTCACCTTCTAATTTAGTACCTTCGGCTCCATTTAGATGAACGCTCTCTCCTTCAATTTTTAGATTTTCCTTCAACGGGCTTCTTACAGTGTTAGTCTCAACAATTTTGCTGTTAAAATTATAAACATTCTTTACATTATTGAAGACAGGATTGGTCAGGTCAAAAATGGTGTCCTGTTGCTTGTTTTTGACCACGAACTTATTGAAACCCTTGAATACAGTTTCGTTGTTATCAATTTGAAGCTTATTGACCACGCGATTCGTTTTGGTATAAAGATTCAGCATAATCGAACCGTCGTCTGTGGTAACTTCGACGTTTTCATCGTCAAAACCTTCGATTTTTCCGTCTTGTTTATAGATGTGATCCAAATCAACGTTTCCAAACATCTTTAAGAACCCCTCCTTGGGAAGAAGCTCGATACTCTGCATACCGTTTCCTAATTTCAGGACGCCCAAGATCGTCATGGTTAAAATCAAGTTGCCGATGGCCAGCAGGAACAAAAGACAGACGAGGGTCCAAAAGGCGAACGTTTTACGGCCCCTGGCTACGGGTTTCTTTTGTTTTTCCGCGGGGGCGACGTAGGCCGTCTTGAAGCATTTGTTCGAGGAGGAGTTGCCATTGTTTAGGAGGGCGGTTTCTCGGCTGGAGCTGGCGTCGTTGTCGTCGGAAAGCGTCGAGTGTTGGGGCGACGCTATGACGTAATCGTTCATTTTGTGGCGGACAGGATCGGACCACGGTGCAAAAACTTAAATGGCAGGATTTGGAACAAGAATTGCCAAATCCCGCTGTCAGAGGGCGCCACTGTCGATTTAAAAATACATTGGCGGAGTAAGAGGGAAGGAAAAGTTTCTTCCCGCCACCCGTCTCATCGTAATATTTCGTCATTTTTCCCGGCAGCCATGCCATCAGTGCCTAACTTTTTCTGGAGCTGAGAGGTATGTGTTTTGTGGTTGTGAGTGTCGTAGTGTTCATTCTCAAAGTAAAGACGTTTTATGTTGTGTGCCCGGCCTTTTATAGTGTATTATTTTAAATTAAGAACTTTTTATTTTGTGTATCCATCTAGAGTGGATTATTCTTTATATGTAAGTACCTAGAAATTAGTTTATAATAATATAACCTGCTCGATAACAGCTAGGTTAGGTTAGGTTAATTGTACCTTGGAAATGGCTATCGATGGAAGATTGATATTCATTAATTGGTTAGATTTACTAACATAATTTACATTTTGAATGCCATCAATTGTCATTCCTAAGGTAGCTTGATGCAGCTTTTCGTAATCGTATGGTACAATATGATCGAAAAAAAACAGCGTCACCGTTGGCTATGGAAATGAATATCGCTGTCATTCTCTCTCTATATGTAAAATTTTATGAGGAATGTCATCGACCGCGTCATTTCCAAGCCAACTTGACTCCGTTTTTTCGATCATACTGTATTACTTACTAGTATTACCATGTACCTAGGTATAGAAATTTAGAAAACAAAAAAAAATACAAAAATAGTTGTATATATTTTATCCGAGCAATAATTGTAATGTTTAATTTGTAGTTGCCTATAAATTTAATGAGCCGCATTTGTATTGTAAAATTTCGAAATCTACAAAAAAAGAAAAAATAAATAAAAAATGATTTTTATTATAAACTTCCTTGTAATATCTGGTATATAATCAATTCACATGTGTTATTAATCATACACCTATTATTAAGTTAAATCTGGTAGTACTTTTTGATTTTGGTATAGAAAATATTGTAATGTGATTTTTACCGCATGTGTATTGTTTAACGATTATAGACTAGATCATTTGTTTGGCAAGTATATTAAATCAAACATCTTTTACAACATATTTTTTAAAAAATATATTGTATAAGATGTTTATTTAAATTTACTTGAAACAAAATATCTGGTATAAAATCATCCTAGTTTAAATATTGTATGATCGAAGAATACGGCTTCAAGTTAACTTAGAAATGACTATTGATGACATTAACCATATAACTTTACAAAGAAAATGTTATCGATCGTCATTTTTAAGTTAACTTGGAATCGTTATTTTTCGAACATACGGTATATTAAATTAATTAGGTGTAATATAATACTATAGATGGCGCTGCCAAAATTGCTTTGAATGCAATGTAGATTTCTTTTTAAAATTTAATTGCAGATTTCTTTTTTTTAATTTAATTTGTAGTTCTAAATCCGTGTCATAGATGGCGTACCAAAATGTTGTCCTAATTTTTTGTACGGAAGATTTCGTTCTGTTTTAATCTGTTCTGTGATCGGACTGAAGCGACCGCGACGCTCGATTCGTGCCAGGCGAGAGACGTCGCGACGCCAGACTTGCGCAGTTTCGTTACAGATCATAATATTTATCTATTTTATCTCAGAAAAATACATAAACATAGATGTAGTTCTAATATACAGGGTGATAGAAAAATGCGGGGTCAAATTTCCAAAGAGAATGAAGAGAAATGCCATTCTACCACTTTTATTTTTTTATACATTTTTTACCTGTATCAAAATGTAAAAAAAAACTTTCAAAACAAAAAAGGACAGCAGGTTAAATTCTCATCCCCCTTTTACTCCATGTAATTACTTTTATAATTTGGTTATGCCATACGATCAAAAAAAAAACGGCGTCAAAGACGGCTGGGAAATAACAATCGATGATAATTTTGGCCAGGCCAAGCCCTAGACGTCATTTACTTGGTCTTTACTTCACCATTAAATAAAGAGGAGTACGTGTACTCTTCTATTTAATGACTTCTTCTTATTTTTTGACAGTTGGCCTGACAGTTAGCCTTAACAGATAGTTTACAGCCCTTTTTTTTGACTGACAATTTTTATGACAGTTGGCCTTAACAACACAGGTTGACAGTTGGCCTTAAGAAGGTTGTCATTTATTTTTATTTGAGCAAAAACTATTTTCAAATAGTGTAGTTTAAAATTCGAGAAAAAAAATTCTGGAAAATATATGTGTCTGGAAACGTTCGATTCTTTTTTAATATTTATATAACTATAGTGTTAATTTTTAACAAAGTTTTATGACAATTCTTAGTAAATGACGTTATGACCTCGCCAAAATTATCACCAATCAGTAATTTCCCAGCCGTCTTTGACGCCGTTTTTTTCTCGATCATACTGTATTGTAAATACAAAAGTAAAGGTTTGAAGTTAACGTCTCCTTTTTGCTGCCAGGGCTAATCTGGACGCGGCCTACTTTGTTTACGCGGAATCCAAACCGCGGTCCTCGGCCATATCATGGTCAATGGCCTACCGACTTGGCAAGTGTCTAAATTGACTCTTACTCACGAGATATCCGATCTCATCAGGCCTCGAACCGGCGTGAATGAGCAGTGTGTGTCAATAGATTTTACACTTTTGCCTTTTTTGGACAACAGCAATCTATTCTTGTGACAACAGCACGATATAGAGTTTCGAACCGATCACTCGTCCATCCACTAGTATCGCCTTACGTCGCTTAACTTCGGTGTTCTAATGGGAACCGGTGTTTTGACGTAGCTGGGCCGTTGCCCTGTATTGTTGATACAGGGTCGCTGATATGTATGGGAACGGTCGATTATTAGGTAAAATATATGAGGTGCCGCAAAAAGTTAAATATAAAAGTTATAGAGTTTATAAATATCTATTAGCGGGTAGTAAATTCAAGTATACAGGGTGGGTCATAAAGCCGTGGCACATCAAATTTTCATTTTTTTTAAAATGGAACCCCCTGTATGTTATTGCATATTTCGGTTCTTCCTTCAATTCTAAGCAAAAATCGAGATACACACAAAGTATCTCAAACTAACCGTTTCCGAGTTATTGACTTTTGAAAATATCACTAAAACAATTCGATTTAATTAATTTCGATGTGTTCGGTTTCATTTAACGATGCCATTCTGCGGAAACTGTGATACTTGATAATATTTGACATTAGTTTTCAAGTTAGCATTTATAGATGTTTAAAAGAGACTATAATATCAAGTCTGGAAATTAAAAAAAAATTAACATTTCAAAATCAAAACATAATCGTAATACACATAATGTACCTAAATTCAGCAATTTCCGAATTATGAATTTTGATTTTGTAATGTTAAACGAAAATTTTGTAATTTCCAGATTTGATATAATCTCATTTTATACATCTATAAATGCTAACTTCAAAACTAATGTCAAATATTATCAAGTATCACAGTTTCCGCAGAATGGCATCGTTAAGCCGCGTCCAAGCTACTCGAACAAAACGTTCGCGAACATATATAATTCACACTATATACTCGTAGCAGCAGGTCGTAAACGACGGCACAGCCCATCGCATCGGTACCGAGGTCTGAGGTGCGGGGAAGAATGCGACAACCAGTTTGCTCTATAGATCTAGGATGCGTTTAGGTAGCCGCTGTATTTTCGAGTGCCCGGGTTACAGGGGTCTTTTGGTAGATTATTCGTTATAGTGTATTTTTAAGACCTGTATTCATTTTCAGCCGATTCTACCAGGTGTTTCTCAAAAGGGGCTCACTTTTTTACTTGTTTATTTTTTCAGATAATACAACGAAATTTGGTTTGTTAGTATATGACATAAATCGGGATTGATTGACGTATTCAATTACCTTCGGTCGCTTCCTGTTTCACCGGAAATGACTACAACTTTGTATTTTTAGATTGTATCCTAAGTACTTTTTTACATTATTTGATAGAAAATGACATTCTGAATAGAATGACATACCATACGTCAATTTTAGACAATTCCAATTAAATAAAAATAGCATTTTAAATTTCACTCTAGAGTCCCAAGACTGAGTTAAAACAATTAATTTGTAATCAAATAACTTTGGAAACATATATTTGATCGTGTAACCGTGTATTGTAGGTAGTTCTGCTTAAAGCCCTGTACAGGGTGGGTCAAATTAGACGCTTTTAAATGGAAACACCCTTTTCTATAGGAGATAAACAAAAACTAATATCGGTGTCTGTAGCTCAATTTTTGTCAAAAACATGATGGTGAAAACCGCATATCGATATCTGTTACCGTTTCGGAGTTACGGAGTGTTTTTCAAAAATATGCATTTTTAACAAATCGCTGTAACTTTTTTGCTATGGAAAATGTTGTATTTTTATGAAAACATTTCCAAAGGACCTTTTTACGTAGAATTTAATGGTTTAAGTATAATTTTTTTAAAGTTAATAATTTAAGAATTATCAACAGAAAATTTGATTTTTTATATGGGACACCCTGTATATTTTTAATTTATTAAAATTACCTTTCCAAAAATATAACACACTTGATATTTTGCTCGATTTCTCTTCGAGATATAGACTATACAAAAATTCGCCCGCTTTAAATAAGTAGGCTTTGAACGGCACCGGCTCTAATGCAAAAAAATTCTAGCTGTGAGCATCAATTAAAACGAAAATAATATTTGCTATGAGAGATGCAGAATTTTATAACAATTTAAAATATATTTAACCAACATCAACACATTTAAACTATATCTAATAACAATAAAAATAAATAGCAAAACCAAGACATGAGATTTTGCTACAGGCGGTCAACATATCAACCGTCTTCTGTTATGGACAGACGGGGCAGTTTTTGAACATTTCTCGCGGAATTCATTAACTCAGTGGGGGTGAAAAATACCCTCTCATAACTGCTAAGTATTTCTCATTCTTGTCTACATTATACGGAAGAATAAGGAATCTTTATTCTTCCGCAAATATATCCATAAGATTTTGGCTGGGATCTTGGTTAGCTATCAATTATTCTTGAAATTGACTGCAAAAATTTACTGATAACTTCAGCGTTCAGAGGCGGTGCGTCGTCTTGCTGGAAAAATATGTTTTCGAGTTCCATTAAGGGCATATCATTAATAAGGGGTCCAAAGCCTACTCGTTAAAAGTGGCGAACTTTTAAAATTCTGTATTTCGAAGGGGATTGTAACAAAACATAAAGTGTACTATATTTTTGGAAAGGTAATTTTAAATTCTTTTCAGCTAATTAAAAATATAGAGGGTGTCCCGAATAAAACATCAATTTGTCTGCTGATAACTCTTAAATTATTAAATTTAAAAAAATTATACTTAAACCATTAAATTCTACGTAAAAAGGTGCTTTAGAAATGTTTTCATAGAAATACAAAATTTTCCATAGCAAAAAAGTTACAGCGATTTGTTAAAAATGCACATTTTTGAAAAACATCCCGAAACTCCGAAACGGTAACAGATATTGATGTGCGGTTTTCACCATCATGTTTTTGATGAAAATTGAGCTCCAGACACCGATATTAGTTTTCGTCTATCTCCTATAGAAAAGGGTGATTCCATTTAAAAGCGTCGAATTTGACCCACCCTGTACAATGACATAATAAAAAATGAAATTTGTCATGGATTTTTAGACATTTGAATTGTCAAGTTTTGGAATATATTTTTTTTTCTAAATTCAAGTGACTTTCATTTACAGAAACGATGGGTGCGAGGATGTCAAAAATATCGAATAAGTTTGTAAGTTTTTTATCCAAAAGTCGTATATTAGTTTCTAAACAATTCAATTTTCTAGTTTTTCCATCCCGGCGGAGTGAGACCTCGCGAAATAGTGAGTAAAAATTATTTGGAATATATTTCTGATACTAATTCGTAAAATTTCTAGCATCCGTTTTTAACGCTGCAGTTTTACAAACGTAATTTTGGAGTAAGTAAACCAATTTTCTATGTTAATAGTGAGTAGGGCTTTTGGCCTCTATTTTATTACTCGAGGCATGTTATTACTACGAAGTTTTCGAGTTTCTCGACTATCTCGAGAAATTTAGGAATTTTTAATACGATGTTACTTTTTATTTTTTTTTGCGTTATTACAAATTGGACTGATAGATAAGATCGATTATAATCGTAACTTAATAATTATTAAATAAAATAATAAAATTTTAGATACCATAAATTGGACATACAGGGTCCGGCAATAGTGCGTCGGGCGTCTGTAGCTCCTAGAATAAAGAAATTGAGAATTTTGTTAAAGTGCAAACCTAAAGTATGTACCAGGATGTATTTCAGAAAAAATATTTTAACTTCTATAGGGTGGCTCAAAAAAGTGTGAGTGAATCTAGATAAGTTTTTTTAAATGGACCACCCCGTATATTATTGCATTTTTGGCTTCCTTTCAGATCACTTTACATAATCCTAAGATATGAGTAAATATTTTTCGATAGTTTTAGAGATATTAATAAATAAATCAAAAATATATTTTTAAACCCTTCTTAAAAAATTTATTAAAAATACAAGAACTGTTCTGAAATCAAAACTATATTAGGTATTTACTTTATATGATCTGTTCTAACTTTGCTATAGATATGGTAATCGTAAATTATACAGGATGTTCAATATTCTACGCCAAACTTTCTAAAATATATAATATTTTTTCTTTGTTTTTTTTTAATGAAACACCCTGCATATTATTTTTTTAATAGATGGAGAATTAAAAAATGAAAATTTTTTGTATTTATTTAGAGTATTTCAAAATTTTTAATAATTTTGCAGATACACGCAGTATTATTTCATATGGCGCTTTCAATGGTAAAATACACGAGAAAAATCACTTGGTGGTTTTGATAAAAATTTACTGTGGAAAATGCCATATGAAATATAAAACCGCAAATATCTGCGAAACTATTAAAAATTTTGAAATACTCTGAACACCAGAAATGTTCATTTTTTAATTATCCATCTATTGAAAAAATAATATCCGTTTAAAAAAAACGAAGAAAAATTATTTTATATTTTAGCGTGGAATTTTGAACATCCTGTATGATTTACGATTTCCATATTTATAGCAAAGTTAAGTACAGACTATCTAAAGTAAATACCTAATATAGTTTTGATTTCAGGACAGTTCTTGTATTATTAATAATTTTTTTAAGAAAGGCTGAAAAATGTATACTTTTATTTATTTATTTAATATCTCTGTAACTATCGAGAAATATCTACTGATATCTTAGGATTATGTAAAGTGATCTAAAAGGAAGCCAAAAATGCAATAATATACAGGGTGTTCAATTTAAAAAAAAATCATCCAGATCCACTCAGACTTTTTTGAGCCACCCTATAGAAGTTAAAATATTTTCCTGAAATACATCCTAGTATACAGGGTGTCCCAGGCTGAGCGTGCATTAGAAGTTTCTAGAGAACCACAATATCTAGATGGGAGATTTTTTGCACATCATTGTTACAACGAGATCTGTCGATTAAAAATATTTTCAATATGGCGGCGCTTCCGGAAATACCGGAAGTTGACAACAACTTTCTTATTTTAAATGGGTGCCCCCATTTTTTATTACATACTTAAATTCTCTGTAAAAGTTTATGATATTTGATATAAAACAATCTGTAGTAAACGCCACGAATGTTTGGGGGTGATTCATCGGTCGCTACCATGTGAACTAATCTGTTCAAGGTCACATAAAACTTAATTCCAGTGCCGTGGTGTTTCAAGTCATATAATAATCAATATATAATATGTTGTAATTTGTTGTTTTAACTGTCAAAGTCTTGTCAAAACATATATTTGGCTATAAATATACAATGGAATGCCCCATTGGTCGCACTGCAAGCACACCAATGGACTGACGCACAAAAACGAATTAATCAAAGAAACGCGATATAGTATCGTCTTTGTCAATCACGCTAACATTTTAGAATAAGTAGGAGAAGCGCAGGCGGATGATTAGATCGGGCCTTTAAAAACCTACGTCTGCCGTAAAAATTTACGTTTTTAATGTAAAAATGATAGCGCGCGTGTCGATTCTAACTTCATCAAGCGATGAATCACTCCCAAACATTCGTGGCGTTTACTCTATATCTAACATTAACCGTTTTTGAGAAAAAAAATATTAAAAAAATTTGGACGAAAAAAACTACCTGTCAAAAAAATGTGTATAGCCTAAAAGTCAAATTTAGTGATTACCACAGTCACTGTGACATAAAGAGAAGACATGTGGCTATCTATTTCAAAAATTAAATTGTTCAAATGTCATATAATAATGGCGGTAGCTGTCATGGAATTGAGTGAATAAAAAATTATCATAAATCATTTTTTTGAAATGGAAACCCACTTTTTTTATTTCACTAATGAATCGGTTTTTCAAGTCGTTAGTTTTTAACTGTACATGTTCCTATACCTAAAATAAATCGTTTTTAAGTTATTTAAGATTAAGTTTGAAAACGTATATTTTTCTTAATTTTATCTAGCTTCCTTTGACATTAATTGTTAAACGGTCAGATAATTTATTATCATCTGTCAGAAAACAAATTATTTGAATTTCCTATAGTATAAATACTGCCTGCTTAAGATTTTAAAAATGTATTAAAAAAAAATATATCTCGTATTTTCGCTCTTTAGTGATATCTAATAGTTGATATTATTAATAATATTCTGTATGATCGAAAAAAAAACAGCGCAAAGTTGGCTCGAAAATGATGCTGCTTTTTGAACAAAGCGTCACAATATGATATGGCCAGATCTATTGTTTTACATCACTTGACGTTTAAAGTCATAGGCTACTGGTTAAAATCAAGAAAAATATACGCTTTGAAACTAAATCTTATATAACTCAAAAACGATTTATTTTAGGTATAGGAACATGTATAGTTAAAAAGTAACGAATTGAAAAGCCTTTTCACTAGTGAAATAAAAAAGTGGGGTTCCATTTGAAAAAAATGATTTATGAAAATTTTTAATAACATTCGAACAATTTAATTTTTGAAATAGCCATATGTTTTCTCTGTATGGCACAGTGGCTGCTGTAATTACTAAATTTGTCGTTTAGGCTATACACATATTTTTGACAGGCAGTTTTTTTCTTCCAAAAAGGTTAAATATTTTTTCTCTCAAAAACGGTTAATGTTAGATATAGAGTGTTTAATATCAAAATTCATAAAATTTTACAGAAAATTTAAGTACATAATAAAAAATGGGGGCACCCATTTAAAATAAGAAAGTTGCTGTCAACTTCCGGTATTTCCGGAAGTGCCGCCATATTGAAAATATTTTTAATCGATAGATCTCGTTGTGAAACTATGATGTACAAAAAATCTCCGAGCTAGATGTTGTAGTTCTCTAGAAACTTCTAATGCGCGCTCAGCCTGGGACACCCTGTATATGTTACGGTTAAGGTCCGATGTCCGGTTAATGTCGACACTACCCGGTTAATCTCGCGAATAACACACAACAAAACAACCAAAAACATAACCTAACCCAAATATTAACATGTTAATGTCGACATTAACCGGACATCGGACTTTATATATATATATATGGCGTTTGTCTGAATATCTATTGGTAATTTACTTATTTCGTTTTGAGACATTTCTGGCTCCAATTCAATCAGCAATCGACACGAAAGAGAATTAAAAAATATTGACTTAAAATTGACAACTAAAAAGACAAATCAACGCCAACCCAGCACAATATTTTTTCTACTCGTAATAAATTCCTTGAAATAATAATTTCTGAATATTTTTTTAACCGTAACTCGCTATGGGAAAAAATATTGTTTTATACACGACGATAAAATTGCCATTATCGTCTCCCGAAATTAATAATTCTAAAGGCTAAAAATAAAAAAATATAACATTTTAAGCTAGACCAAACATTTTTCCGTTGCGTTTTTTGTATCTGAGTGTAATTATCTATAAGCGTTCGTTGCCCAGTAGATTCAAATAACTGAAATTATTTTTTTTAGTATATTCCTAATTATTTGAGACTGGTTTTGTCTGTAGTTCCAGCTATCTGGCGGCCTTTTTTGTTGAAGTTTAAACAATTTTTTATTGAGTTCGAGGTCCTCTTCATTATCGTGGTTTGCGATGTCGGAAACTTCTGTTGGACTAGAATTCGAGTTTGAATTTAATCTATTATGCGCCCGGAGTTGATTTCTCGAATTCTCGAGTCGTTGAGTTGTTTTTCCCGTCTCCACTAAAGACAAATTTCTCGACAATTCTCGTGCAGAAACCCTAACAGTGAGGTTCTAATTAGGATCAATAAAAAATGGCATTTCATTTCAATGATTTATTGATACAAATCTACTTATTTCCTAGAGGTACTGTCAGTTTGTACATCACAAAAGATTATTCATTCACTTAATGGGGTACAAATAGGGAATAACAATAATAAATATTAAGTTAAATTTTATGTACATTTTTTTTTGCTTATACGTCATCTAGCGATATATAAAAAACTATATTTGGAAAAAACGAATCATGTTTATTTTTATTTTATTTTTTATTCGATGTGAAAATAAATAAGTGAGGCTTATGCAACATAATGTTAACCATAAATAATTTTTAATTTTAATATCAAATTCTGTTTTCACGATATATTTATAATTTATAATATTGATGTACTTTAATCTGATATTTTTTTAATCAAAATCTTACGACAAATTTCTGTATGTTGATTAAATTCTATACTATACATATTACATTACATTCAATTATTTTATGATTAATATTGAATCTTAAATTTAGCTTCACTTAATTTTTAAATGTATTCGATATTTTTAAGGAAACATATATTCGGTGTCCCATACGAAAATGAACACTACAGAGATCTTGTAAACAGAAAGACTTGCACAGTAGTGTGCATTCTTATATGCAACACCGTGTATTTAGAATCAATGAATTCATATTATCACTTCGAATTCGACACGTGATGAAAAATATATTTTGTCTTATAGTTCGCATTGAGCAGCCCTGCGTAGTGCATTATTTTTCAATATAGTTTTAATATGAATATGTACCGTGTCAGTACAGGTTATAGACTATGTAAAATGGTGCTGCGCGTCGCGCTGTCTCGCGCTGCGCAATAGAAAATCGCTCTTAGAAGTTGAAATAAATTAGGTTTAAAAATGTCTTTTAAAAGGAATGCATTTCATAGAGTTCCGTGATCACAGGTTATCGCTAGAATTCATTACTTCGTCGGATCATCTACGTTATATATCCTATAATATTTTAGTAAATATAAATCGGTTTTGCTACATATCACCAATAATTACGAATGATCAGGAAGACAACAAGGCAATTTCGTGATTACAATCCTCCATCTAAGATCTACGTCCTAAAGGTTTTGCTAAAAACAAATATTAGAAACTGGTGGATCAAGACCGAAATGTATACACAAAACTAAGTCGACTAAAAATTAAATGCCATCAAATCTAAAGTAGCGCCAGCGTCAGAAATTTGTTCCCTTTCTGTCGTGATTGGTTTACTAAGCACTTTATACCTATAGATATATCTACACACTATTATACTGCCCAAAAATCCGACTTACTGTACTGTTGTCGTTCAAATCAAAAATATATAGCTAGATTATTCCTCTCTAAGATTAACTAGTTTTCTTCTACCAGCATATACACATTTACAGGCCACGAACACAGCTAAACTAACATCTAGGTTATCGACAGGTTAGTCAACTGATAACTGAGAGCGATGTCTGTTTGTATTGTCAATTACGGCATTATCACATTGTCTAGAAAGAAGGTAGTCCTCGGGATGCATATAGTCTCCCCAAAGTGTGATAAGTGTACAAAAATAATTCAGCCATTCTGAATTTTAGTTAAATCAAATCATTAAAAAAAGTCTCAAGACATAGACTCATCAATTAATGTAATCTTAATAGAGGTGTTTTTAATTGATTATACAGGGTGTCCAATATTTCGTGGAACTACTACCTATTTTTGTAATCAAAATTAGTTAATTGGACACAATTTATCTGTCTACGAAACACTTTTGTATAGAGGTAAATTGTGTTCCATTAACTTACTTTGATTTCAAAAATACGTAGTTTTATAACCGGAGAATATCGGGTCACCCTGTACATTGTGTACCCTGTACATTAATAACAGGGTTGGCGAATTTTATTTTACCTCTACTTTTCCTTTCACAAGGTGTATTTTTTAGATAGAGACTGTGATAAACATCCTGAGATGTCAGTAGAATCTAAAAAATATATAATTTTCCATAAAAATTGTTCATCATGCAAAGATTTAATGTTCAAATTGTTTTTATCATAATATATGTTGGTATGATTCGCATTCATATTTGATGAGTCTATGCTATTCTTGGCTTTTTATAATTTCTATTCATTTCTGGGGAATATTTATACAGGGTGAGGGTTAAATAAGAGCAAATATTTTCAGCGCTGGTAGATCTCGATAAGAGAAACATATTTTCTCTTATTTTTTCAAAAAATTCCAAATTTTCGCAAAAAAATTGTCATATTGCCTCAGAATTGTGTTTCTGGGGTCGAAATATACTACCCCTAAAATATTTGCACTTATTTCTCACCGTGTATATGCGTCACATTTATTTAATTAAATATAGCTATCCAGCCAGAGGATAAATGATTTCGAGAAAAATCGAAAAATGACAGAAAATAATCTAATTTTTAAATAAAATGACAGACGACTGACAATGTCGTGTATTCTTTTGCTGGATTAACTATATCTATTCCTAATGGTGATCTCGAGTTCATGAGAAAATATGATAAATTCCACATTTTCTGCAATTGGTTTTTAGTGTAACCTGATGAGAAAAAATAATATTTTAATGTATCAAAAGTTGATTAGATTTTTAGTATTCTTCAAGAGGAAGATTAAATATGTTATGATCGAAGAAAAAACGGCGTCAAAGACGGCTGAGGAATGAAAATCGATGATAATTTTAGCGAGGTCAACACTAATAATAGCAAGATAAAAAATATATAGAATATTTCCAGACACATTTATTTCCCAAGAAAAATATTTTTTCTCGAATTTTAAACTACGCCATTTAAAAAAAAATATTCAATATAAAAATAAATTACAACCTTCTTAAGGCCAACTGGCGCGCCATTAAAAAAAATAAAAAAGAGTACGGGCCAAGTAAATGACGTCTAGGGTTTGACCTGGCCAAAATGATCATTCATTGTCATTCCCCAGCCGTCTTTGACGCTTTTGTTTCGACCATACGGTATAAAAACTATTAGGAAATGGAAAAATAATATACCTATAAAAACATCTAATCCACTTTTGAAATATTAAAAAGCAAGTGTTTTATTAGTTATTATAGACACTATTACAATCTCAGGTATATACAATTATTATTAGTTGTAACTACCCCAGTAATTTTTTATTGGGTTCTTAGAGATGTGTATCTAAATTAAAATAGTGTCAAAATAGATTTGAACATTTCTTTGTTCTGAGAAGGAAGACTTGTATAGTAAACTTTTCTTTTTTTACACTAAGATATTTTTGATTAGTGTCTTATGACTATTTCATTCTAAAATTAGACACAGCAAAAATATAAATGCGGTATTTTATATTGGGATTTTTCTTTGGTCAATTATATTAGAAAAAATCACAAAAAATAACACTAGAGTATTCGATTGTTTGAGTTGTTTGATATTGAAGTTTTCCCCCATTTTTTTTGGTCGTTAAAAACATCGAAGGCACGGGAACACGCATACACATATAACAAACCGTGCAATTCGTAATCAACAATAATTTATCACAGAAACGTGAATAGACTAGAAATATGTGTCTTTGCTTCGTGGATAGAAAAATTTCATTTCGTTAAAATATATGTAGTTCTTTTTGTTTTTATAATTTGTACAGCTTATTTCACATTATGAAATAACAGCTTTTTATCAATCGTCTCAAAAAGACAAACATTTTTTACTTTAGGTTTTACTTTAGGCCTTTGTGAATAGTAAGTTAGTGTAAAACAAAATAAAAACAAACAAGAAGTTAATCAAGACAAAGACAATTAACAAGAATGGTGCTTATCAAACATTTTAGTAGAAAGCCCCATCTACACGTAACGTTTTACCTGTCTATCTTACCTGTTCAGGTCAAAACGGTCTGTTTTACTTGAACTGCATTAAGACGGAAGTACGTCTAGATAGTCCAGTTATCTTAGTTGAAATAGGGTAGGAATCTCGGAATTCAAGATAACCGGCTGTAAACTCGTATAAACCTTTATTTTAACATCCGAAAACATGTCTCAAAACCTACATATGATAGCGTGTGCGCGACTTGTAGATAACTGAGGTCAAAGGTCAAAAAATCGATTTTTTGCAAATATCTCGTTCCCTTTCACATTTACGCTATTTGTATTTACTATAAATATTGTAGAGGATAAAATTCTCTACAACTTCTGTTTCAAACATTTTTTTGTACCTCAAACCGTTTTTGAGATAGAGAGCAGTGAGCGCGCAGTCTTTCATGATGTACGGTATCATTCAAATTCAACCTGTAGTCTCGGTCAAAAACACGCCGTATAAAGTCCCTTAATTATTGAAAAATATATAATTATAAATAATTTACATTTTTTCATAAAGGATCATATTGAATATAATAATTTTTTTCATAAATTAAGTATTTTCATTTAATAACAATTACCTCTTTGTACAATTAGAAAATTATTAACAGAAATACTTTAATTACATTTTAATTATAGTTAGATTTATACTAATTATATTTTAAGTAAATAAAAAGACAAGAAATACATTTTTAATTTATTAAAAAATACGATTTCATACATTTCTCATGGTTGAAATTAAAAAAATTGAATAAAAATAAAAAGGACTCCATGTTCTTATTTTTAGTTTTCTTCTTCTTCTTTATTATCGTCGGTCTGGTCGTTGTGGAATTTCAAATTCTTCTTCATTTTCATCTTCAAATGTACCATCTTCATTGACATCACTCTGATAGGGTGAAGCATTGAGACAAGCTTACCCGTTACACTGACCACAAGCTAAAGAGCACGGCAACCCTGATTTCCTGCATCCACATCGCGAACTACAACCATTTTTGCAATTGCAGAATATTGTGTTCAGCAAATCATCTGGAGCTGGAGGTAGAATAGTAGTGGTAGGTTCCAGGAATCGAATAAATAGTATCATTAATCCGTACAAAGTTGAACTTGAATGATACCGTACATAATGAAAGACTGCGCGCTCCCCGCTCTCTATCTCAAAAACGGTTTGAGGTACAAAAAAAATTTTGAAACAAAAGTTGTAGAGAATTTTATTCTCAACAATATTTATGATAAATACAAATAGCGTAAATGTGAAAGGGAACGAGATATTTGCAAAAAAATGCGCAAAAATCCATTTTTTGACCTTTGACCTCAGTTATCTACAAGTCGCGCACACGCTATCCTATGTAGATTTTGAGACATGTTTTAGGATGTTAAAATAAAGGTTTATACGAGTTTACAGCCGAATTACAGCCGGTTATCTCGAATTCCGATGTGAAACCCCTAAGATGACTGGACTATAGGAACATTGATAGGAATTGACGGAGTCATTTAATTTTACAACCAAACTGTTGTTTTGCTTCATTGAAAAAATATAATTAAATTTACAAAAATAATAATTTAATAAGCAGCTATTAAAAATATAGCGTTTTTGCATAGTTTCGCAAAATAATGTAATTTTACAATTATTTCAGAGATATTAATGATTATTACCAAACTATACTATTTTCACAATTAGCTTTGCGTGTGTATATCCTAGTCTTCTATTTTACCTGACAGGTAAAACGTTACTTCTAGACGGGGCTTTAGTGAGAATTAAAAATTAACTGATTTAATCTTCATACTGAGTATTAAAAAAGTAGACAAGCAAAACAATTCAATATGAATTTGAAAATGATATTTCGACATCAATACAACATACTTCATCGTTCTTTGTAGAAAAGGTCGTAATGATGTCAAACAGTTAAAAATAGAAGAATGAAAAAGTAAAAATACTTACGTGATATCACCCTTTTAAACTGAATATCTTGCAGAAGGAATGTGTTTAACTTTAGTAATGTAATACCCTTCAAAAGTTAAAAAGTATTAAAAACAAACGTGTAAAAGGAATTACGTGAAAAGTGTTTTGAGTAAGTCACACCAATGAAGATCAAAAAAACAAAAACACTTACTGAAGTGTTGATAGTACAGAATGTACAGAGTGGTCCGTTTAAAAATTAATGCATATACATTTCATTATTTGTCATAAAAGCAATAAAAAATGTGCATGTTGGTTAAAAAATATTTGTGAATAAATTGGTTATTGTTGCTTGTTATCAGTGTCAGAGTCAGTGTGTTATACCGGGTGGTGCATCGTCGTTGGAAACAGGAAATCCCATGCAAATTTTGAACTGTCGAAATATTGGCACCCCTCTTCATTTCACAGCGAAATCGTAAATAACTTTTTTAAAGGTACACGTATGCTGAATACACAGGTCAAATTTGAATAATTTTGGATAAGTCGATTTTAACTAATTTAAGAAAAACTACGTTTATTTTTAAAATAAAACTGAACAGGTCACAATGCAAAACCAGGCAAATGTAACATACCCTAAGTTGTCAATCTATGATTTTATCTTTGTCAAATGTTATTTGTTGTGCTGTTTACCCTACTACGTATAGTACATACGGTTAGCCCGTGGTTACATGCGAGCGTTTTTTTTGGTCGTACGCACGGACCCGCGTCCAATGTAACCGCGGGCTTAGTGTCTCCGAAATGCATTATGTAATTTAAAACTTGTTAGGATTAGGCAAAAGCCTAACGTATAGAAAATACAGTTTGACATTTACAAAATCATAGTTTGACATCTTAAGCTATGTTGGAATTTCCCCGGTTTTGCATTGTTACCTGTTCAGTTTTAACTTAAAAATCGATGCAGTTTTTCTCAAATTAGTTAAAATCGGCTTGTCCAAAACACGCCGTTCAAATTTGGCATGTGTATTCAGCATACGCAGGCCTTTAAAAACCATTTTCGACTTCTCTGTAACATCAAAAGGGGAGCCATTGGACCGTTCAAAATTTCCATGCGATTTCCTATATTTCCAACGACTCGTCGATGCACTATCCTTAGTACATGTTTGTCATTTAGATCCTAACGGTATTTATTTCTGTAGATTCTGATATATTTATTTTTTTAACGTGAAAATATTCTCTAGTATCTTCTAGGTACCTTTGGAATATACTTTTGGTACTTCTGGAAGTACTTTTACGACAAATCCTAAAAATGCTAATGCTTATTTTAAGTCGGACCACACTGTACGTTACGTCAAACGAACTACTAAAATAAGAGGCAGGTTAATCCGTAAAAAAAGAAGCGCATTAATTAATAGGGATTGATCAAGCAGAAGTTCTACTTTATGAAACTACTTTATTTTTGTAAACGGCTCTACTACAAGTGCAACTGCGACCGTCAGCCGCACTACACTACACATGGAAATACGTACTACGCTAACACTAGTTACTATTAAAAAACTTACACAGTATACCTACTAAGTAACTTTTAAGATACATAGGGCAAAATATCTAAACATTAATATCTAAGTCAGTACCCGTTGTAGAATTGACGTGCGACTTGTCAATCCTGTCACTTGCGTCGATTTTACGACGGGACCGTGTAACAAGTTAGTCATTATTAAATGGATAGTAATACCTAGAATACTTGTTTTTTCTCGAGTCCATTCGTGACGAAGAAGAAAAAAACTCATACAGACCCTCGTCAGTTAAGAAAATACGGAAACATTTACAAATGAGCATTTATTTTGCACTTATTTATTCTTTTTTTAAGTTTCACAACGCTTATTGCTTTTTTATTTATTTTACTGGAAATATCGCATTGATACAGGAAGAAAAAATAATCGTGACATCGAGTCGTGTCCTTTTACCGAAAATACTAAAACTTAGTTTAATAAATATTTGGCACTACGACCACGTATATATGTTTGTCTCAACTAAACGGTACAGGACACGACCCGACGCCATTTTTTCCTATAGGGCAAAAGCAAAATTATCAATTCGAGTAACAATAATTCGAAAACTGACTTAACCTACGCATGCTTCAGTAGTAAAAAAAATAAATCTTATTGTTAGCTACAAAAATTTTCACGACAAACCAATCCTGTAAATAAATAAAGCAAATATCAATCAAAATGTATCAGAAAAACAGTCGTTTACGAAACAAAATAAAGGGAACGAACTAAATAAAAAAAATGATCGAAGTTTTTGTTTTACCCTAATGAGTGGTGGTGGGTAAGCATATGACTGCCTAATAACTATCACAAGACTGAGCCAACGGCTTACCTGTAAACCTTAATTCTAACAATATAGTTAAATAGTTAAGTCAAAGAACATTATAAACAGTTTTAAAACTACCTTATGAGCGACAAGAAACTAAGAGCAAAATGCGTAATAAACCAACTTTTATTTTGATAGATTTCGTGGCTAAATACCTCATTTTATATACGATTTGACATGTAAGTCTTAAATTTAGTAGTATGATAGAAATCGAGAGTGGTTACTAAAAAGATATGTAGTATATTAGCGTTATTTTTAATTATATCATGATATGGAACTCTTATATTATTTTCGTAATGTGAACAAATCAATTTAGTAATGAGTCAATCTTGGTAAAAAGGCGTCTGATCGAAAAAAACGGCATCAAGTTAGCTTCAAAACGAGGATTGGTGGCATTTCGCATATAAAACAACAGGTATCTTCATTTCCAAGCCAACTCCGACGCCGTTTTTTACAATTAATTTATTTACGATTTTTTAATCCTACACAAGACTAAAAATTAATATTTTTAGACTCAAAATGCTATACCAAGACTGATTCAGTCTAATATTAATTTGCCTAAACGATATTTTTATTGCCGTTTAAGATTATAAATTATAGAGATGAATCTCCTAAAAATCGATACATGTACCTGATTAACTTCATTTTCACCAACATTAAGAATTTTTTAAAAACTAATAAATAAAAACATTTAAAAAAGGTGCTTATACAGTATGAAATTTCTACTAGTATGACGTCGTATTCATTGGGTACTTTTTAAAAAATTTTAGTTATTTTATTTGTTTAACTATCTTCATAGTTTAAAATGCAAACGAACTGTTTCTTCCGCCATTGATCCATTTATTATAAAATGAGGTACGCCTAAAATAGTCGATAAAACGCTATTTTTACAAAAAAGAAACTTTAAAAAATAATTATTGCCTTAGGTAGTTGGCAGCATTTGCTCCTAGTTCCGAAGTGCCGCGCCAGGTGGCGCGACTGAAGACGCATTGGTCCGCAAATCACAAATCGAATCAACGAAACGCGCATGTGTCGGCGCGTTCGTTTAAGTATTATTTAAAAATAATCATCGCAAAGCGCATATAACAAACTGGAATGTGACACTATTGTATAAGAATTTCTTTTAAGTCAAACTGAAGTCCACTAACCTTACACCAAACACTTTAAATACACATATTTTTTTTACGATTATAATCAATTGACAAGAAGATATTATTAAAAAATAGGGTATTTATACGTATATTTTAGCGTAAGTTTTAGGGTTTTGACTGAATCGTCATATACTAATTTTCAAAATAACAAAAAAAATGAATAAAAGCTTTATATTACTGATTATAGTACCTATCTGATTCTGTTTCTAGTATTTCCATTAGTGGTTTTAGAGATACATATACCGATTTTGAAATAAAACATTTTCACATATTTGTTTAGGTGTTCAGTTTTAAAGAATACTAATTTTGCACTAAGAGTTAAAAATGTTTTGTGTTGTTAAGATCTTCCGAATTTTATTACTAACTTGAACAAAGATGGCCGCCTTAAGATATGGCCTTTATTTGTTAATGTCAAACACGTCTATTCCGCCATTGCCACCTTAGAATTGTTACCAAAATGGTTTATATAGTTTGTTCGATAATCGTTCAACGTTACGTTATCTATTGTCCCATTCTTTCTTTCTCTTGAAAACCAGATGAAAGAGATTGCTAACGTCATTACAGTATTTCGTAAATTACAGCACATTCTTCTTTCTGACAATTAATTGTCATTTGATTCAAAGTAAAATTCTATATAGTTTCAGCAACGGATAGCAATCAATGTCTAAATTAAACATCGATTGTACTGTTACATAAGATTCATCTCTTTTCGAGAATGAACAAGCTCAAGTAGTGACTAAAAATTTAAAATTTATATTTTTTTAATCGATAAAAGCGGAACGCGCTCAATTATTATTTTCTGAACGTATTTAAAATTTTCTAAACATTATGAACTGATACTTAGTAGATATCTTAAAAACGGCGTATCGGCGTAACGGCGTAACGACCTTGAATCGATTTCCAGTAATTCTATTGGCTGACATTTTTGACAGATGAATTTTTCAGCCAATAGAATTACTGGAAATCTATTCAAGGTCGTTACGCTGTTACGCCGTTTCTAGGATAGTGTGGATGCACTCTGATCTCTGACACTACCTAACACCCATATTTTATAAATAATAATGACGCACCTTTGACCAAAGTATATCTCTAAAACCGCTACAGAATATACCAACAAAGTATACAGGGTCCGGCAATAGTGCATCGGGCATCTGTAGCTCCTAGAATAAAAAACTTGAGAATTTTGTTTAAGTGCAGACCTAAAGTATGTACCAGGATGTATTTCGGGAAAATATTTTAACTTCTATAGGGTGGCTCAAAAAAGTGTGAGTGGACCTGGACGATTTTTTTTAAATGGAACACCCTGTATGTTATTGCATTTTTGGCTTCCTTTCAGATCACTTTACATAACCCTAAGATATGAATAAATATATTTCGATAGTTTCAGAGATATTAAAAAATAAATCAAAAATATATATTTTTCAGCCCTTCTTAAAAAAATTATTAAAAATACAAAAACTGTCCTGAAATCAAAACTATATTAGGTATTTACATTAGATGGTCTGTTCTCACTTTGCTATAAATATGATAATCGTAAATCATACAGGATGTTCAATATTCTACGCCAAACTTTCTAAAATATAAAATATTTTTTCTTTGTTTTTTTTTAAATGGAACACCCTGTATATTATTTTTTTATTAGATGGAGATTAAAAAATGAACATTTTTTGTATTTAGAGTATTTCAAAATTCTTAACGATTTCGCAAATACACGCAGTTATTATTTCATATGGCGCTTTCAATGGTAAAATATGAGAGAAAAATCATTGGTTGGCTTTGATAAAAATTTACTGTGGAAAATGCCATATGAAATATAAAACCGCAAATATCTGCGAAACCTTTGAAAATTTTGAAATACTCTAAATACAAAAAAATGTTCATTTTTTAATTCTCCATCTATTGAAGAAATAATATACAGGGTGTTCCATTTAAAAAAACAAGAAAAATTATTTTATATTTTAGTAAGTTTGGCTTAGAATTTTGAACATCCTGTATAATTTAAGATTTTCATTATTTATAGCAAAGTAAGAACAGACCATCTAATGTAAATACCTAATGTAGTTTTGATTTCAGAAAAGTTCTTGTATTTTTAATAATTTTTTTAAGAAGGGCTGAAAAATATATATTTTAGATTTATTTTTTAATATCTCTGAAACTATCGAAATATATTTATTCATATCTTAGGGTTATGTAACGTGATCTGAAAGGAAGCCAAAAATGTAATAATATACAGGGTGTTCCATTTAAAAAAAATCATCCAGGTCCACTCACACTTTTTTGAGCCACCCTATAGAAGTTAAAATATTTTCCTAAAATACATCCTGGTACATACTTTAGGTTTGCACTTAAAAAAAAATTCTCAAGTTTTTTATTCTAGGAGCTACAGATGCCCGACGCACTATTGCCGGACCCTGTATATTTTTGAAATCAGTAAAGAGTGATATATTCAAATGAAGCAACAGATATAGAGAATTCTATTAAAAACTGTAACTTATGTTAAAAATTTGACAGTTCAGATTTTTTTTTGTATTTGGAAAATTAGATTATGGTGAATCAGAAATAAATGTTCAACACTTTCAATGTTTACTCTAAACTTTTAAACGTTCTAGTGTTTGATGTAGGGCAATGGGTCTTTTGTATGGGGTTATGTATAATTTTGGAATTGACTAGATCTGCAGAAACAAACAACCAGAAGGCAAGCTGCGGCAAAAGCTGCACGTCCTTAATTAATAATAATTATTAGCTTGATAGTGAGAGAACACTAACACATACTGGTGGTTAATACTCGACAAGATGATGTCTTTTGTGGAATGCACTCAATTGCTTAACAAATATAACATACTTTTCGTAATACTACAAGGATAAGATACGTATTAACCGATTTTCTCGGTCAAGATTGCCCATTAAGTCGAAGTAATACTTATTTAGTCTAAAATTCGAGCAAGAAAAACATTTCTTTTTTTTTAAGTAAAACGAGAAAATATATATTATAATCTAGAAACTAAACGCATGAGATCTGTTTAGAAAATATAATATCATCAGACGGGACCTGCTTTTTCACATCTAAACAAACCAGTCTAAACAGATCATTTTTTAAAAATCTAGATATTTTATTTAGTTGTAAAAAAACTAAGTCCTCAAGAAAACATAAGTACACACCCAAGAATTAGAAATGTGCCCATACAGATTCAAACATCATGTAAAAAACTTGTATATCTTTTAAAATAATATAAAGAAAAAAGTAAATTGAATGTATATTTATTTTATACTAAAAAAACCATGGCTAAAACATTTTAAGAAACTTTCGCAAAAACATTTTACCGCTAAGCCCGAAAAATCGTCTTTTCTTGTTTCCATTGAATTTTTCTCCGCAGAGGGAATTTTCAATAGCAGGCAAATTTCCGACACAGATAATCCTGAAAGCTATACAATTGAAAGCCATATGGGAGACACTTCTTTTTATCGGATGCTCAGATATATCCTAACAAGACATACTCTTTGAAATAGAAACTCACTCGGATTTTTCGTTGAGAGATATTTAAATGTCGCATCGCGACCAAAGATTATTAAAATTTGTTACAGCTTAGATCTATCCATGACAAAGATTTGTAAAAAGATTCTCAGTGACAGTTAACTTTAAATAATAAAGTACAGTGCTTTTAATTTATTTTGTCCCACTTCGAGAGATAAAGATAAAGCTCGACTTGAAATGTTATCTCTACATCAACCTTTCTGATGTTTTCTTTCAATGTCACGATTTAAGATAGATCAAAGCCAATAAAAAACTCAAAATACCTGAAAATAATACGAGTTTCTAGCTCTTAGACTATGTGGCAGCGGGTTAACACCGAAAGCAATTAAGTACCTCACTAAAATGCTAAGTACTTGGCAACACAACCTAGTTTTCGCAACCTTTGGGTACAAATTATTGCCATCTCTCTCAGACTCGTCTCTTGCCTAAACGCGTAAGTAATACTGATTATTGCGAGTTATTTATTGCTAAAGACGCCCGCAGATGGCATCTTTGCAAAAAAAAACGAGATTCCTTATTCCGATCGGATAGTGCTGTGGAGGGGCTAACCTCGCCTAGTTTAATAATGTGTGGGATAAAAGGGAATAGGCACGATACGCCGCCACTGATCGTCTCCAGACATCAACGAAATTAGGAACAATATACAGGGTCGCTGATATGAACGGGAACGGTCGATTATTAGGTAAAATATAAGAGGTATCGCAAAAAGTTAAATATAAAAGTTATAGGGGTTTTTAATGTTTATTAGCGGGTAATAAATTTAAGTATACAGGGTCAGTAATAAAGTCGTAGTACATAAAAGTTTCATTTTTTTAAATGGAACTCCCTGTATATTTTTGCATATTTCGGTTCTTCCTTCAATTCTAAGCAAAAATCGAGATACACACAATGTACCTCAAACCAATTATGTGTATTACGGTTATATACTTAAATTCAACAATTTCAGAATTATGAGGTCTTGGTTTTGAAATGTTAAGCGAACATTTTGTAATTTCCTCATTTTTTCTCAATTTTATAAATTCTCATTTTATACATCTATAAATGCTAACTTGAAAACTAATGTCAAATATTATTGAGTATCACAGTTTCCACAGAATGGCATTGTTAAATGAAACCGAACACATCGAAATTAATTAAATCGAACTGTTTAGTGATATTTTCAAAAGTCAATAACCCGGAAACGGTTGGTTTGAGGTACATTGTGTGATTAGATTTTTGCTTAGAATTGAAGGGAGAACCGAAATATGCAATAATATACAGGGGGTTCAATTTAAAAAAAATGAAACTTTGATGTGCCACGATTTTAAGACCGACCCTGTATATTTAAATTTATTATCCGGTAATATATATTTAAAAACCCTATAATTTTTATACTTAACTTTTTGCCATACCTCTTATATTTTACCTAATAATCGATCGTTTCCATACATATCAGCAACCCTATGATATTACGTGGAGGCTGAATATAAGAGCACACGCCGCAAAAAAGTCTTTTTTTCTGTCATTCGGAGCAGCGAAAAAAATTATCGTCAAGATGAGACAACAACAGTGTGAGCGAGTTAAAAGTATTTTAAGTCTTGTATGTTTTGCTGCCGGGGGCGCCGTCCGTCGCTTAGACGTACATGCCGACGCCGTACATGGAGCCCCAGTCGACGCCCTGGAAACTGGACATGTCCACGTTGGTCAGGTTGTAGCCCTGGTAGGCGCTGGGAGCGACTTGCTGGGCCGCAAGGGTGGGAGGGCCCGGGGGAGCGGGTGCTGGCTGGGGCTGGCCGGCCGCCTGGGCTGCCGCGGCTCCTACGCCACCTCCTACTGCCTGAAGCGGGTACGGGGAATATCTGAAACAGAAATTAAGGTCGGTCGTACATTAAGTCATCTTAAGGTTTTAACTATGGAGGCTAGAGGTAAGGAGAATCATCTTTTTATATAGAAAAGCGGTCATCAAAGAGAGTACAATTAAGATGGCGCGGCGCTGCTGTAGCAAAAGTTCTACATTTGAAGTTAAGCGCCAAGAAATGTTAAGAAAAGGATTTTTTTTCGGTCATATTTCTTCTTTATTTTTTCTTATTTTTGAAGTATTTATTTGTAAGTATCTAATGTACCTATCTAACATGTATTCATTATCAATCAAAAATGTCTAGTACTTAGACCTACTGAAAATAGCGATGTCGAAAGTATCGTAACGACTGTAACTGAAGCATCAACGACAACAGCGACCGATCAAAGCGCGATGCTACCTACTTACCAGTTCCAGTTACTACTGTTCGCGACCGACGAAAACTCGACCTTACGCTTCATCAGTCGCGCGACCCCTGGTACTGGAGCGAAGTACGTCGCGGTATAGATCGTTACCAGTTACATCTCTTCGCGACAGACGAAGCGGTCGAAATCGCGTGACGCTACGTACCAGTTCCAGTTACTACTTTTCGCGACCCGCGGAGCGCGACGGCTGGAGCGAAACACGGCGCTATGCGGTTCGAGCTAACTCCAAGAGCGATTACAAATAATGTATTTGCAAATTATAAATAATTTATAGTTTTGTCGTTATTATGATCGTCGTTCTTCAGTACCAGGTTCCAGATTCCACGTTACAAAAAAATACCGCTCCAAAATCGCGTTACTCAAATACCGACACATCACCAGTTCGAACTCTTATTGCTTATTAGCGCTACCCTAGCCATTCTTTAAAACTTTATTCTCCTCTTTTAGGTCGCCACTTTTGCCAACAAAATCCCGTATGAGATGATTCTCTTTACCTCTACCTTCAATAGTATTAACATAACAAAGACACGAAGGGATCGAAACATACTTCGAGTTTTAATGTAAATATAACTTAAAAGAAAGACATTATTTGTCTGACCGAAAATGTTTATTTTTAAATATATTTATTACATTATTATATATATTACATTCTTTCTTTAAAATTTTATTCTATTGAATAAAATTTTAATTAAGTAAAGAAACACTACATATTTGTAATAAATTAAAACAATAATTTTGAAAATCAAGAAATTTCATATATCATATAAACGTGTAAAAATGCAAGACTATTTTTTTTTATATTCTATTTCCTTCCATTAAATTTAATCTACTACATATGTTGCCATATTATCATGATAGTATGTTTCTTAACTGAAAATTAAAAATTTTCCAATTTTCTTCAGAAAAAAATACCACCCCTAAAATGTTTGTACTTATTTAAGATCCAGTATAGTTTAGGTAATAAAAAAATTGTTTCAATATACGCGTTGTTTTCCAGGAACGTAACCCCCGCATAAGATGAGAGTCAATTTTATTTAGCTGTTCTAGTAGCGTAGGTATCTATATTTTAAAAAGTTATTTTTAAAATATAAAAAGTTGTTTTGTTTTATATAAATTAACATAACAACTAACCTGTAACTAGCAAGATGAGGAAAGGCCCCAAATAACTTTCCGTAACTTGCTACCGCCGCATTTTGCGCCTGAGCAGCAGCTGCCGCAGCGGCGGCTGCTTGAACATGAGCCAGAGGCTGAACGCCCGCCAATGGATTGACAGCTGCTACGGCACCCGCCACTGGAGCTGCCATGCGCATGCCAAGCCCGCTCAGCATCAGTCTCTTTCCAAGTAGCTGCGCGTTAGCTTGTACTGCTTCTTTGGGCTGCGCCTTCTTACACTCGACCTACAAACAAGAAGAAATAAAATATCTCGTAAACTGGCTACATAGTGTGAACTATTGCCTACCACATTCAAAATAATATTTACCTTCTTATTTTTGATGGTGTGAAAATGTATTTCGCAAACGCGATCCACGACATCTTCATTTTCGAACGTGACAAATCCAAATCCTCTATGTCTTTTGGTCTGCTGGTCCATCAACATCACAGTCTCTTCCACTTTACCGAACTGACTGAAGTAGGCTTTGACCTCGTCAGCTGACGTGTCTTGACTGACACCACCTACGAATATCTTCTTGGTCTTGTTGGGTTGTTTTGGTCTGTTCTTTGGAGTGGCGTGTTTGGGGTCGATCTTCTTGCCGTCCAGCGTGTGTATGGGCACTTTCAGGACCTTTTCTACGCTTGAGGGTTCGGAGAAGGTTATAAAACCAAAACCACGACTTCTCTATAACAGGAATAATATAATTATTAGTATAATCTTTGTGATATATTGAATTCTGCAAACTTATGGGAATATCGTCAATGAAAGAAGCTTCCAGCAGATTGTAGATATTACCCGATAGTCAAGAAGCCTTAAGAGCGATCAACTCGGTAACCATAAATTCGAAGTTGGTCAAAAAATGCCTAGAAGCTGAACAAATTAGGCAAGAAAATAGAGTCCTCCTACTCTGGGTGCCAGCACACCAAGAGATAGGAGGTAATGAAAAAGCAAATTTAATGATCTAGCCAGAAAAGGAGCGAACGCTCTACTAACTGGACCAGAACCTTTCTGCGTCCCAAGTAGAAACTAACTTAAAGCAGAACTCAAAAAACCTGGAAGACTCCATCCGTAATCTGGAATAGGAATCATCCAACGGTCTAAGACACTCGAAGAAATTTCTCAGGACTTACGACTGAGAAAAATCAAGGGGTTTCATTGATTTATCTAAGGAAATTCTTCGGATTGTCATGGGCTTTTAACAGGACACTGCCTTCGCAATGATCACCTCAATAGATCGAAGCTAAGAGACAACAGCGAATGCAGATTCTGTGGGGAAAATGGGGAAATGGGCATTCGTGCCATAAACTTTGGTACGATAGATATCAAAGATGGAGAACTAACCTCTGTAAAACCGTTTCAGATACTGGCTGTTGTCCAATCCCTGAGCGTGTATGATGAGTTATAACTCAAGAAAGGTGGACACAATAGATCTTTAAGGTCGCGGTGAATTATTCTCCTCCTCACATATAATATACACTGTTCATTGACCCTTTACTATGGACGAATCACCGGATTTGGGAAAGATTCCATCATCAAATATTGGTCCGGGGACAAATTGTTTCATTCTTCTTGAATGAAACACAAATTAGAACCTATCTACATAATTTTCAATTATTCCTTCAAGATGATCATTAAAAGCGACAAATGGCGTTAACAAAGGGCGTCAAGATGAGGCAGCAGATTACTCAGTAACGTCACCGACTTGTTTAACTGCAAGATAACAACTTAAAGAACCATCACAATTATCCATAAGCCATTGCCATAAGTTTGCAGCAAAAAAACTATAATTTCCAAATGAATGAACCATTTTTAAATCCAAATATTTACCTGTGTCACTGGATCTTTCATGATAAGTACATCCGTGACATTACCGAACATGCCAAAGTACTCTTTCAGTTTTTCTATCGACGTTTGCCAACTGAGTCCCCCCACGAACAGTTTGCCCGAAGATGGGTCTCCCGCTCCGCCATTTTGTCCGTTGGGCGTGCTTCTTCCGCTGGAGCCAGAATTGGAACCGTTCACGGTCACCAATTGAACATCGTGGTGGTGGGCATCTAGAAGGCCATTGCCGTCACCCATCGTCGCGCTAGAATAGAAAGAAAATGATAATTAGTTAAAAATAATTTTTCTTTTTTATTTTTAGGTGATTCCAGTGTTTTCACTAGCTCTTTTAGATTGCTGCTGGATGGCTTTTTGTACCATCAAGGGATTTCAGAGGACGGATTGTGTATTGTAAGTATATTCTATTTATGTCTATCCCGACTTTAAATATGATATATTTAGTAGTTATTTATGCATTGTATATTTGTCACACGATGGACTTTAGTAACGTTCGTGGTTTATCTTGTCAAAGTGTTGCTATAGATTCTGTAACATGAATCTTTTGTTCATTTATATTGAGGGTGTTATAGATGATAATGTCCTGTAATATGGATTCCAATATTAATGACCACTATATCGTTGACTGAAATATTTATAAAGACATATTAAATATAATTATTAAAGTATGCTTAATTTAAAGTTTAATATAACATAACAATATGGAAGTACCTTGAATAAATATAATAAAAATATCTTATTATACCGGGTGCGTCTCAAAAATGGCTCACCCCCTATAACTTTTTTATTTTTTCAGATAAAAAAACGAGATTTGGTATGTTAATATATGACATAAATTAGGATTGATTGACGTATTCAATTGTATTTGGTCACTTACTGTTTCACCGGAAATGAATACTTTTAATTTTTAAATGGCACCCTCCGTATATTTTTACTTTATTCGATAGAAACTGACACTCTGAATAATATATTCATATTAATATGTCAACTTTTGAAATGTTCGCTTAAAAACAAATTGTATTTTAAATTTCAATCTAGAGTGCCATGTTATGTTAATGTTAGTGCCATTTTATGCCATGGCTGTGTTAAAAACACTAACTAATGTTGTTTGTGTCTTGTCCTGGCCATTTAAAAAATGCCCCAATGTTTTAATCATATCTCAAGTTTTTCAAATGGAACGAGGGTGGCTCATTAGCATTTGGAAAGAGCATTTTTTACGAATAATTTGATACCACACACTTAGTGTTTCGAGTCAAATCGTCGATATGAACCGCATGTTACAATTTCAAATAAACAATATGCGAAAATGTCAAAAGTTGACATATGATATGTCATTCTATTCCGAGTGTCATTTAAAAATCAAAAGTTGTAGTTATTTCCGTTGAAACAGGAAGTGACCGAAAACAACCGAATACGTCAATTAATCCTAATTTATAAACCAAATTTATTTTTTTTATTTGAAAAAATTAAAAAGTTGGGTTGCGTTGGTTAGGTTAGGTTAAATTTATATATTTAAAAAAATTATAATGGTTATTAAGTAATCAATAGTAATGCCGATGTGACTAATATAATATTACATAGTTCCACTATTAATAGCTTTATTAATATATTTGTTTTTGTTTTCCCTCGGACCTAATTAGGATTTTCATTTTCTACGAGAACGGTTGTACGAGGCAAGCTGAAAGGCTCCGCTGTCGAGAATAATAAAGTTGTGGGGTAATAGCTGTTAGTACAGCCAATTAATTAATCAAACGAGGCTCCCTTTTACGCAACAACCCCGATTTTAATCGAATTTCCTGGCCCATCGACCGTACACCTGATGCTCGTTACCCACTTAGCCATTTTCAACTTCTTTTCTTGTTGATTGAAAAAGGAAATATACTGTTTTTGTTTTTAATTTAGGAATTAACTAAATTTCTAGACAGATATCTGGAAGAAAGGCTGGATATTTTTCTTTATTCTTATTACCCCCTGAAATATTAAGGTTTATAGTATAGTTTTAGACAAATTTGGTTACTAGCAAAAAGCCAATGATAGTCGGTTTACGTGAATTCTACGCAGTGTTATTTTACAAAAATCATTTATTCAGAAATAAACCTACCACATGGTAAATACTATAGACATTGTACAAAACACGTAAACAAACCTACAACTATTTAGTTAAATATGTCTGACGGCGGAGATTGACTTAACCAGTTAAGTCAATCAATAAGTTAACTCTGATTTAAAATGATAAGACAACTATAGACTGTTACTGTGAGGTTTCCTCTAGTTGTCAGTCTACAGTAAAGTGCCGTCAATCTCAAAATTGACTGTTCAAATACTTAGCTTGTAAAAACAATATTAGTAATAGTTTCTTATTGATTTATGCTTGGAAATAATTGGGTTTTCAGTTCCAAGGCGTGTCCTCGTTTTCTAGTGTTAATTTTTAATAAGACGTTAAATTTTTAATAAGATGCTTTTAATAGAAGAGAAAACTCTGAGCATTTCATTAGTTACTACTAACTACTTACTAGCTAAAGTTTATGTAGAGACAGAAAATACCGTATGATCGAAAAAGGGCGCTCAGTTGGCAAATGACGATTGATAACATTACCCATAAAATTTTACATATAAAATGACAGCGATCTTCATTTCATAGCCATCGCTGCCGCCGTTTTCATTCGATTATATTGTAGAATTTCCTTGTGAATTAAAATGACAGGCACAACTATCAGTGTAATCGATGGACAACTTGGTTGGACAGACTGGTACTGTTTGATCGAACAAAAACGTCGACCAATTGGCTTGGAAATGATGACCAATGACATTCCCCATAAAATTTTACATATAAAATGAGAACAATCTTCATTTCATAGCCATCGCTGGCGTAGTTTTTTTTCGATCATACAGTACATAATCATATATACGGGGTTGTCCGAACTGTATTCCGGAAACTTCGGCAGCATATTCTGCAGATAAAAATAAGTAAAAAAGTTCGTATAAATGTATGTCCGAAAATGCTTAGTTTCGGAGATACAGGGTGTAGAAGTTTCATTTTTATTTCGATTTTTTCCAAATAATTTCTGAAGTAGTGTCAATATTTTGATGAAAATTGGTGTCTGGCAGTTTATTGACATGAGAAATTTGATTTTGATGTCAATATGACTCCTATTTGTAGGGGGCGCCACCTACATTACATGTGTTTTAACTGTTCTGAAAAGTAATAACTTTTCTCTCGCCCATACCTGTATAAAACTACTGAGTGAAAAAATATACATTTTCATGATTTTTTACGTAAAAAATGTCTCTTGGTAAGAATGGCTACGAGCAACCGTACTTAAGATATTTAGAATGGAAATAGTCAATAAATGTCATTATTGACAAAAAATTAAACGTGTTGAGAGTTATTTGACTGAAATGATATATTTAGGAACTTTTTATTTTTTTAAATTAATCATAACTTTTTAATAAAATGAAAAATATACGAAATAATATACATGTTCACAAATTGTAGAGAGAAACAAGCCCTATAACATAGGATACAACATTTTAATGAACAGTGCTTTCCATAAAATCAATAAAATGAAAAATATACGAAATAATATACATGTACTGATTTCTTTCGAAAATCGACAACTATGAAACTATGAACCCTTCCCGGACCCAAACGGTACATTGTGAGACAGGAAATTGTAGAGAGAAACATGCCCTATAACATAGGATACAACATTTTAATGAACAGTGCTTTCCATAAAATCAATAAAATGAAAAATATACGAAATAATATACATGTACTGATTTCTTTCGAAAATCGACAACTATGAAACTATGAACCCTTCCCGGACACAAACGGTACATTGTGATCTACTTTCGAACAATATCGGTTTAGTATAGGGTTGCCAACCGTCCGGTCTCCTCTATTCCACGACGGAAAGAGAAAACTTTCCGAAACGTTAAGCATTTTTTCTTTGTTAGGCAAATTTTTATTACTGTAAACACAACTTCTGACAAGCAGCGTCCGTTTAGGTTTAACGCCAGAAGTGTTTACAAAAAATAACTATTTTATTTTGTAGATTTTTCTTGCAGTGCAGTGGCGAAATACCCATAAAGGATTTTTTGGATAGATGAATCCGCCACATAGATATAGACATTTTTTATTTTATGTATGTTTAATTACTTACTGTTAGCTTATGTTTTGAAAAAAAAAGTTCTATTGAAAATGGTTAGTTTTGTTTTGAGTATAAGTATTTTTAAGAAAGTAAGAAAGAACATCAATCGCATACCGAAAATGGTTAGTTTTGTTTTGAGTATAAGTATTTTTAAGAAAGTAAGAAAGAACATCAATCGCATACCGTTTACATAACTTTTTGGTAAATTCTAGACATTTGGGCGAAGTTTCAAAAAATTTTGCCCTGTGCTTCTTTTTTAACCTCTCGCCCTCTATTTTTTTTAAAAGTTAGCTAAAAAAAAGTTAGCAACCTTAGTTTAGTAAATATTATGTGGCATAGTAACGATTAAAATATTCAACAAAGTTGTTAAGTTGTTTTTGCGGTTAGATTTCACGGACAATTTTCCAATTCCGGTCGGACCATCCTGGACACCTTAAAAACTCGGACATGTCCCAGTAAATCCGGACGTATGGAAACTCTACTCCCAGGGCTACTATGACCTCGTTTTTTTTCGATTATAAGACATTTCGAACACCCTGTGTTCGCTCCTTAACTCATCTTACATGCCCTAATGGCCGAAACGTTTCGAAGGAAAAACACGGGGGGAGAAAAACGTTTCGACCGTTATCGTGTTCCAAACTCATCGGGTTTCGAGCTGTGGCTCTCATCTCACGTTCTCTCTTTCTCTTTTCCGCAGGTCGAGGCACGGCATCAAGAGCAGGCAGCAGGGCGAGCTGACAGAGTTGCTCATCCATCCGGTCAACAGGAAGGTAAGGATCAATATTTTCCCTTTTGTGAGAGCGGCGCGCGGCTCACGTGCACATGCATTAGTGATGCGGGGCGCGGCACGGAACCGGCAACGATGCCGGCTGTGGGAGAAAAGGAGAATGTTTCGGGAAAATTGGGATGAAAAAATCGATACTATACGGAAAAGTTTTCATTTTTTTTGTAATTATGAAAACAAGTGTGCTTTATGGGTTTGCCATCAATGCCATTCACAGTTGGACTGGGAAATTGGAAAATTATTCTGAGGGATCAAAAAATTTTCGAGAACTTTCGCACAAAAAAAAATGCCAGACTCGTCACAAGTCACAATTAAGAAACACAAAAAGCTAAAAAAGCATTTCAAAATTCTACTCATATGCTGTTCAGACCCAGCTTATAGTAAATTTTAAAATAAAAAAACAACGAACTATTAAAAACAATAAAGCATCTATTGTGGAATATCGGGTGCGCCTCAAAAGTGACTCACCCCTTATTTTTTCATTTAAAAAAAAACGAGATTGGGTATGTTAGAATATGACATAAATTAGGACTGATTGACGTATTCAGTTGTTTTTGGTCATTTCCTGTTTCACCGGAAATGACTACAACTTTTGATTTTTAAATGGCACCCTCAATATATTTTTACTTTATTCGATTGAAAATGACATTCTGAAATGACACTACTCAATTTTCGCTTAAAAAAATCGTATTTTAAATTTCCATCTAGAGTGGCTATGTTATCCATGGCTATGTTAAAACCACTAATTTTTAATTAAGGAGACTTGGAAAAATAAATTTCATCGTCTAATGTTTTTTGTGTCTTCCTGGCCAATTAAAAGATGCGCAAATCGTTTTTTAAATTGTATTACATTTTTTTTGTATTTGGAAAAAGCATTTTTTTACGAATAATTTGGTATCACACACTTGGTATTTCGAGTCAAATTGTTGTTATGAACATGCATGTTACAATTTCAAATAAACCATATGCGAAAACGTCAAAAGTTGGCATATGATATCTCATTCTATTCAGAGTGTCATTTCATAAAACACTATTATACAATAAAAACATTTCAATTTACTAATACCAGATTACGGTTGAAGGTTGGAACCTTTGGTGTTACACAGCAAAATAAAACACTAAATCACCACAATACACCAAAACACTTTTACTTTTACATGTTAGCATCATCAGCAGATGATTATAAACTGATCAGTTTATAATCATCTGCTGATGATGCTAACATGTAAAAGTAAAAGTGTTTTGGTGTATTGTGGTGATTTAGTGTTTTATTTTGCTTACTAATACGAATTAAGTTTAAATTAAAGAAATAGTATGTCCGCGGATTGCATTTACAAAAGGAAAAACTTTTTTATTATTGACATTTTAAGAAAAATGCATTCTTCATAGAAATGTAAATGGTTAATTCCGTTCACACTTTTCAAAATTTCCATACAGTTTTAGAGAAATTTAAAAAAAAAACATGAAAATATACATAGTTGATTTTTTTCCTTTTTTGCTGTTTTAAAATGTTAAAGAAGTACAAAATTTATTTAATTCAATGCTACGAAAAGGGTGTTATAGTTCACCCAAACCAACAGCAAAAAATATGACGTTCATGAAAATTAATAATAACATTTATCAAAGAACGGAATCGAAATTATATTACCACAGAACCGCCTTTTGATTTAAAGGACCATATTTTCACGTTTGTGTAATTTTCTCTAAAACGGTATGGAAGTTTTGAAAAGTTAAACGGAATTAACCATTTTAGAACAAGCAGGAATGCATTCTTCTCAAAATGTCAACAATAAAAAAATTTTCCTCTTGATCGGGGGACATCTATACTAATATATAAAATCCTTAAGTGACTGACTCACTGATTAATCACGATCCTGCTCAAACCGCTCAACGTAAGAAGCTCAATTTTGGCATACAGGTTGATTCTAGGGTGTAGAGGTTCGATAAGAAGGGATTTTTCGAAATTCCAGTTCCAAGGGGGTGAAACCACCACTCAAATATTACAATATTTTATATTTAAAAAACAGTCCAGTTTCCGAAAAAACGCTTAAACACGTATATTTTATTTTGTTTTTTTACATATTTTAAGATTTTTTTAAAAATGTATACAGGGTGTTTCTAAAAATCTGGTCATTGATCCAAAAAGTTGGGTAATTGATTAACCGCGATTCTGCTCCAGTTTATATGTTAATGGAAATTCTTGCTTTGCTTTATCATCACCATTACAAATGATTAATTCGACGCGAACGAAGTCGCAAGTACACGCTAGTAATGTATATAAATATGTTAAAATATCGAATAATGGCAATTTAAAAAGAAAAAAACATATTATTTTAACAGGAACAGACTGGGCGTACCAGTGAACCTGTATAAGTATCCATTATAACCCGACCAGAAAAATATTTAAAATATCTAGAAAAATATCTAAAACCAATCAAAAAATTATCACGGCCGTGAATCCTTCCCCACGAAAACACCCGGTATACAGAGTAAAGAGACCGAGATGACGTAATAACGGCAACGTCGGGCGCGCCCGTTGCTATGGCGCCCTTCGGTCGCCCACGGGGTGGAACGCGCAGCGCCCTCGACGCCCCTCAGTCGTCGTCCTAGTCGCGTCGCGGCGCGTCCGCTTCATCCGTCCGCCGCATATACACCACATCATGTCACCCTGCTCTCCTGCTGTCGCCGCCATCCGAGGTCTCCGGCTCTGATATTGTCCTGTCACAGCAGTACGATTTTACAGTTACTGCTGATGCGGGACATGACCAGAGCTGGGGACCCTTGCTACTACCACGAACTAGAAGAGAAAGAAGCACCACCCCAGAGAGTGTTGTATTATTTTATTTAAAACAAAGTCAGTGTTCTCGGACCCGAAGACCTTCACAGGGAGGCACAACGCATCAGCTTCAGTAGATCATATATTAGAGACTTATCGTATTTTTAGAGTAGTGTTATCTTAACCGTAACCTATATATGTATATCCCTCTTTTTTAGACCTCTTAGAGTATCTTATTGATCGTATTTTCTTAAACACGTAGCCAGATACCTAAATGCACCTATTCTTTAGGCTTTTAATGTACCTTTTTAGATATATTAGTAGTATACAGAGTAGAATAAAGTTGCGCACCAATTTAATTAATGTTTTTAGATATTTTCTCGTGTCCCTAACCGTTCCTTTTTTGTTTCCCTATTTTTTCCGAGGAATCCATTGTTGCTGGAGAACGTCACTCCCACCCGGTCGATATTGTACGATGGAGTAGAGGTATTAGCGCCCTCTGTTGCTTGCTAACCGAACTAGGTCAGCGCGTGGGAGTTGACAGCTCGAGGCCGTTCCCTATCCCTTTGTTATATCTATACTATTCACATACACAATAGAACCGTAGATCCAATTAAATTAGAAATAGCAAGCAATAAATATAGAAATTTTGATTATTATCTAATGCTAGGGACACATTTGTCTCTATCGTAGCGAATATTTATACGATAAAACTAATATTTATATATCTTTTCAGTTTTCTTTATGTGTATAGTTACTACCTAAATATCGATAAAAAATAAGGCATTAATCTTTCAAGACATCACTTTGCTACATTTACGATAATTTCTGTAAATTTAAGGGTAAAACTTGTACTTTTAGTATTTTTTTGTTTTGAAGAAATTTAATATCTTTTATTTATTATTAGGATTGCTAAATCTATACAAAGCTTAATAAAAGTCTAACAAAATATAACACTAACAACAGGGACATAATTTTAAGTAACTCACTAAATTTAAGATTTTAGATAGGAATATGATTTTTCAATGTAATTTTACGCAAGAATGCTGATTTTCTACCTGATTTTTTATGTATATTAGAGATAAGGAGAATTATGTTCAATGTAAAACCTCTGACTCAAAAAACTCACAATCTTTTAGGATGTTTAAACAAACAAAAAAACACTGGGTTGGAGAACGTTTAGAATTATCTTCGTGTATTGAAAATTGGTTATCAAACAGGGAACACTTAAGATGGCGGTGCTGCAGCAAAAGTTCTATATTTGTAAATAATTAAAAAGAAATAGATAAATATGCCAGGGCACGCATCGCCTCTCTTTTTGACTAAATTCACTTTATGTATAATCGCTAAGTTCAGTTCGATCCCTTATTGCTTTTTAGCGCCACTGTGGTCATTTAGTGAAACCTTATTCTTCCTATTTTGGTGACCACTTTTTCAAATAAAGTCCCATAAGAAATGTTTCTCCTTATCTTTACCCTTCATATATTTTTTAAAACCTTCAATTCAGATGAAAATCCCCAGCATGTTTCATACGGTAGACAATTTTTAACTAATTTCAAAAATATATAGTTTAGTGGTATTTACACTTACTCTTTTCGATACACAAGGGGTTGAAAATGACTTCATTGGCAATTTTATTATTTTTTTAATATTTTGAACACCCTATATATGGAAAACAGTGTAAGGGTGTATTGTATACTGAACTACATATTTCTAAAAATTTACTAAAAAATGAGTGGAAAAAACTGTGGAAGTTTCCATTTAAAAAAGTTCTAGATGGCATCGGATCTGTCAAATTTGACGTTTTAAAAAAAATCAGGTAGAAAATCTGCAACCTCGCGTAAGATTACATTGAAAAATACTTTTATTGTCTTCAAATATGACATAAGAAAATTGTAAATTGAGTTAGTCCCCTCTACATAACTAATTTGACTATATTTCCGTTAATTTCACTAAATTTGAGGTTATAATGCTCTCTTTCTTTGGTTTTGATGAAATTTAATAAAGTAGATTGCTACTTGCAAGTGCAAACAAAATTGCTAAATGTGCTTTATCCATAATCGTATTATGTACCGTATGATCGAATAAAAACGGCGTCAGCGATGGCTATGAAATGACGAATCGATGACATTTACCATACAATTTTACATATAAAATAACAGCGATCTTCATTTCATCGCTGACGCCGTTTTTATTCGATCATACGGTATAACACATAATAATTTTGTTACTTTTATCACCAAAATCATAAAAACGCCATCATTAATTATGATTCAGATGTCTTAAAAGATAATCGAACCATTATGCTTTGATTAAAATTAATGTAACAGCCATATTAATTATAAGTAAGCAAATGTGACCCTAGCAAATGTGACCCTAGCATAAATTCTTCGCCACTTGGTTATTAAGAAAACGGGCATCATGCTTTCACAAATTATAACAAGCCTTGACATACATATTTACGTAATCATAAACACGCCCTATTTAAATATAAATCAGATGTTTTAAAAGTTAATCCAACCATTAGGCTTTGTTTGACATTAATGCAACAGTCATCTAAATTACCAGTAAACAAATGTGACTCAAATCATTTTTTTAGCCATTTGGTTATTAAGAAAACGTCCATCATACTCTCACAAATTATAACCAGCCTTGACATTCTTTGCTACTTCTCAGCATAAACACGCCATCTTTAAATATAATTCAGATGTTTTTAAAACTAATCAAACCATTAGTCTTTGTTTAAAATTAACGTAATAGTCATCTAAATTATCAGTAAACAAATACAACTCTAATAAAATTTTTAGCCATTTAGTTATTAAGAAAATGACCATCATACCTTCACAAATTATAACCAGCCTTGACATTCTTTAATACACCTCAGCCTAATGACATTAAATAAACATATTTACGTCACTATAACCTATAAATATTTAATGTTAATTTGTCGATTATTTCCACGCTTCGTATCGATTGGTTTTTATAAATACCCTTTCTCGATAACGTGACTCATAATAGAATATTGAACAATAGGCTTGTGAAAGAATCATCCCCTTGCAATGATTCACAGGGGTGTATAAGGGGGACCGTTGTATTTTGCTAGGTTAGGTGAATGGCATCAGGCCAAAATTGCCCTTGATTTAAAGCACGAACGGGGAAAATAAGTTTTGCAAGTCGCTTTCGGAGTTTGCTTTGTTGTTTGATCGATATATCTGTTAGTATATGCGAAATATGTAAATATGCTATGGTAGTTTAGGAGATTTCAATTTTAATGTTTAGAAATGCTACAAAATGTTGCAAATTTTACTTAATGGACCATGATTTATTCATGACACGTGCATATAATTTTTTTATTTTGATTTTTAATAATTCCTTTTCCCATTTATGTTTATTTTATTATTTATTTAAATGGGTAATATATCCCATTTTTAAATGGGAGAGAGACTCAAAAATATTACAGAAGTAAATGCTGCCATTTCCAATATATAGGGTGTACCAAATTCTAGAGTTACCATTGGCATCTCAGAAACCATAAAAGATTAAAAAAAGTCAAAAATATGGAAAATTCTCGAATGAGAGGTCATAAGCTTAATTAACTTAATAAAACTTAAATAATGTTGAGGATGGTATCTGGGGAACGAAACGTCAAAAAATTTAAGTTTAATTGTACCATTTCATAAAGAGTGACAATATGAAGTTATATTTAATTTCAAATATCTCTTCCAATACACCCAGGCAAAATTAAAAACGACTTTAAAATTCTTGTTTTTTTTCGACTATCTTAGGAAGTACTATTCAGATCTTCATAATTTGAAAAATTTGCTTAACTTGGCCACAGTTTGGCTTTCTTCGTATCTCTTTTGGTTCGGTTAGGTTAGGTTACCGTTCCTTACCGTTACTCTGGAATTTCGGACACCCTGTACAATGTGTTTTTTCATTACTTTTAGATATTTAAATATTAATATATAACAATTTTGTTTCTTTAACTGTATGTGAAAATGTTTATATTTAGCAATAACATTAAAAAGTCGATAACAGAATTTAGGGCACGACTTGAATTACAATACGATCGAAAGAAAAACGGCGTTGGCGACGGCTTTGAAATGAAGATCGCTGGTAATGTAAAATTAAATAGAGAAAGGCTACTGGACTCCCTTTTTTTCGATCATATTGGTCAAAAATAATATCCTATGTGTACAGTGCTTTGATTTTTTGTCCTATTTTTAACTGACTACAACTTTCTTGTTTTTGAAGACAGAACATTCATTAAAAAATCAAATGTTAATAAAACGATTAACAAGAAAGGGCATGTTTGATATATGCTTGAAATCAAAAAGAAATGTGCTATCCAATACAACTTTTAAAATACAAGGTGTCTCATTTAAAAAATTATACTTTATACCTATATCTAAACTTCATTAAAAACTCTATAATTTGCTTTTTTAATGAATCTTCAAACATTATTAATATAATTAAATTGTTATAAATATTATAATAAATAAATTAATTATCTCCAAAATTAAAAATATTATAGTAAGTTAAAAGTGGGACAAAATAAAATGAAAGCACTATACAAATACAAAAGTCCTTTTGTTCTTTGGGTGTATGATTTAAAATACTTTTTTTTATCTGAACGACTAAATTATAGAATTTTATATTACAAATACGAGATGCTGCTAAAAAATACAATGAAATTATCCGCTAAAATACCGACACAAAGAACGAATAATAAATATTTATTTATATAATACTTCCCCGATTTAATCCCCGACGGGGCACTAGCATAAAATCGATACGCGCCCACGTGAATCCCCGGCAACAACGTGTGACGACCGGAGGGCGGTTGACGGCCACTCGGTATACCGAGGCAAAAAAGGGGTGAAAAAAGACACACACAAATATAACATATAAGCGGATACGCGAGCCGAGATAAATCAGTCGTCGGGACGCGTGTTTGCCTACATTCTAAAGCGACCAAGAGTCGCAAATTTACTGTTAGGGATGTCCGTGAATATCGATATTTAAAAATATCGATATACGATGACCAGAAAGAGGGAAATGTTCGATACATATCAGATAATATATCGCTGAGATATACAGAAAGAATCTTGAAAGTTACCAGTTGTTTTTCGGGTTTCCTCGAATTTTGGGAGTAATTGAAACGATATAGAGGAAATTAATTCCCATTTTTCCTCCTCTACAAAACTGCAATTGTAATTTTCCAATCTGACCTTTCGGACTCGGGACTCCATTATATACAGGCTGGTCCGAACTGTATTCCGGAAACTTCGGCAGCATATTCTGCTGATAAAAATAAGTAAAAATGTTCGTATAAATGTAGGTCCTAAAATGCTTAGTTTCGGAGATACACGGTGTAGAAGTTTCATTTTTATTTCGATTTTTTCCAGATAATTTCGGAAGTAACGTCAATATTCGGATGAAAATTGGTATCTGGGATTTTTTTGACATGATAAATTTAATTTTGATGTCAATATGACTCCTGCTTGTATAGGGCGCCACCTACATATTTAACTGGTTTGGAGACTGATAACTTTTTGTCCGTACCTGTAACTATTGGGTAAAAAATATACATTTACGACGTTTTTTAATGATCTTTATAAAAAATGTTTCTTTGTAAAAATCGATACGAGTAATGGTTCTCGAGATATTTGGAATCTGAATGATCAATACCTGTCATCAATGACATAAATTAAGCATGTTGACTAAACAGTTTAGACTGAAATCATAGATTTGAAATGTTTTTGTGCCAAAAGTTCTACATAAACTGAATTATTACCCATCAAACCAGTTTAAAAATATCTAGGTAGCGCCCTCTACAAGTAGGAGTCATATTCATATCAAAATCAAATTTCTCATATCATAAACTTCCAGCCACCAATTTTCATCCAAATATTAACGTTACTTCAGAAATTATTTGGAAAAAATCGAAATAAAAATGAAACTTCTACACCCTGTATCTCCGAAACTAAGCATTTTAGGACATACGAACGTTTTTACTTATTTTTATTTGCAAAATATGCTGCCAAAGTTTCCGGAATACAGTCGGACCACCCTGTATATTTTTTTATTTAAATGTAGACCTCGATTTTTATTTCACTATTCAATGCCCTTTCATAACTACAAAACATACAGGGTGGCCCATTAGTCTGAGAAAGTCCAATAATATCGTTAATTATTGACAATAAGAATTAACAATAAGACATAAAAAAGTTTTATATAAATGTTAAATAATATATGGGGTGTCCTAAAAAAGTAATGATAAAGTTTAAAGTATTTTTTTAATTGCAACTCCTATTTTTCTGTACAGAATTGGATTCAGCAAGAAATTCTGCATTTAGTACTGAAAGCTACCTCAAAAATGTAATCCCTCTCTCTGTCTCCTATTACTTCAGATTAGAAAGTTCTAATTTGATACATTTTTTAAATATCGAAAATGCGATAAATATCGATACTTTTCTAGAAATGGACATCCCTACATAGGATCGGTAGAGTAATTTCCCTGGGGCATCTTTACTACAGCGGCCGACGACGCCACGGTCGAATCAATACTCGGAAGAGACGAACCGTTCACAGCTAACTTCTCGCTTAGCGAACCGATTTAAGATATTCCTCAACCCTCTTGCAAATTCACATGGATCTTATTAACAATACACGATTCTGATATTAGAAATATTCTGGATAGATTAAATAAGAAACACACGTATTCACACCTTTAGAAGCTTTTATTTTACTTTGAATGTTGTTATCTGAAGCAAACCCATGTTAGCATCTTTAGTAGATACCTAATTAAATCATAGCTAGCGAAAAATTAATTCTGTATTTTATTTAAACTAACTGGTGTACTATTCAAGGTATCGTAATTGTGTGAAGTTATGTTGACAGTATAGTAGAAGTTCAGTATTTAAATAAATTATAGCTTATTTACTTCCTTGTATAACAGAAAACGGTAAATTACCGCATGACGTGGAAATTGCACTATTATTAACTGTGTCTTCTGACTTAGTTTGCACAACTTCTCATATTCCAAACCATATACATAATCTGATAATACAGTTAGAGATAAATATTTGAAATTTGACTAAGTACTTGTAATTTTGTTATGACAAATACCGGTGTAAGCGAATATACCGGGTGCGTCGCAAAACTGGCTCACCCTTATAACTTTTTTATTTTTTCATTTAAAAAATCGAAATTTGGTATGTTAGTATATAGGTCTGTTCTCAGAAGAATCCCTGACTAGTCGGCACGTTTCTCATTGGTTAAAATGCGTAGAAACCTGATTGTTAGTCTGGTTTCTACACATTTCAACCAATAAGAAACGCGCTGACTAGTCAGGGATTCTTCTGAGAACAGGGCCTATGACATAAATTAGAATAGATTGACGTATTCAATTGTTTTCGGTCACTTTCTGTTTTTTTTTCTGTTTGACCGGAAATGACTACAACTTTTGATTTTTAAGTAGCAATCCGGTATTTTTTTTTAATTTATTGGATAGAAAATAACATCCTGAATAGAATGACATATCATCTGTCAACTTTTGACATTTTTACATATGGTTTATTTGAAATTATAACATGCGGTTCATATCGAAAATTTGACTCGAAATACCAAGTGTGTGGTATCAAATTATTCGTAAAAAAATGCTTTTTTCAAATATGCTAATGATCCACCCTCGTTCCATTTGAAAAAATTGAGATATGATTACAAATACCATTTGGGCATATTTTAACCGGCCAGCATAAGACACTAAAAACATTAGACGATCAAACCTATTTTTCCAAGGCTCCTTGATTAATTATTAGTGTTTATAACATAACCATGACACTCTAGATTGAAATTTAAAATACGATTTTCTGTTAAGGGAGAATGTCAAAAATTGACATATGATATGTCATTCTATTCAGAATGTCATATTCTATCGAATAAAGTAAAAAAATACCCAGTGTGCCATTTAAAAATCGAAAGTTGTAGTCTTTTCCGGTGAAACAGAAAATGACCAAAACAATTGAATCAATTCCAATTTATGTCATATACTAACATACCAAATCTCGTTTTTTTATCTGAAAAAATAAAAAAGTTATAGGGGTGAGACACATTTGAGACGCACCCGGTATAATAATATTTCATTTAGATTTAATATTATATTGATAAATACGGAGCGGCCAAGAATGATTGAAATAGTTGACTATTCTGATTTTGTTCGTTTGCTTGGCAATAAATAAAAAAAAACATTCCACATATTTTTATAAATATAAAAAGTGAAATATGCCCTTATATGAGCTTATTATCTTGTTCCACCTTCGTTTTGTTAGTTCCTGGTTAACAATATTTTGAAATCGCCTAACTATACTTTTCTAATATTTAATAAATAATTATACTCTATCCAAAAAACATCCATTATGGGTATTTCGCCACTGCACTGCAAGAAACATTTACAAAATAAAATAGTTATTTTTTGTAAACACTTCTGCGCTAAACCTAAACGGACGCTGCTTGTCAGAAGTTGTGTTTACAGTAATAAAAATTTGCTAACAAAGAAAAAAATGCTTAACGTTTCGGAAAGTTTTCTCTTTCCGTCGTCGGAAGCAAAAAAATATAAAGAATCAAGAAAAAAACTATTTAAAATATTTAAATTGAACTATTCGAGAACACTTTACTTTTTAAAACGTCTTTTAAAGATACGTCTACAAGAAATCGTTGACGTTCTGTTAAAATGACATTATATTAAGTTAAACTTCAAAATTAACAATTACTACCTGATAACAATTACTTAATAAGGTAAAACCAAAAAGCCCAAACTTTCTGTATGAATATTTTTAAATTTTACGTATGTTATATTTATTTATGTTATGTTTTTTAAAATCAAAGAAGCGATTGCCATACATTACTAACATCTACAGATGCATGAGCAATACATTATTATTATTATATTTATTATGGCAGTGCAGTGGCGAAATACCCATAAAGGATTTTTTTGGATAGATGAATCCGCCACATAGGTATAGACATTTTTTAAATAATTAAACTGTTCCCAAAATTGCGACTCTGTATTGATTAAAAGTTACTTCGGCGATTATGTTCAATTTTTAAGCTTGTCTTGAATGCCGGGATGAAAATATGCCGTAATAATAAAAGTATACCTTCTCCATGTTGAACACTAGAGTTGTATTGAAAAATAATAATTTTTTACATTGAAAAACACGTCGATTTCACAAATAACAGCCAAAACATGTAAATTTTCAAAAATAGTAAAAAAATAAACGTCAATGAATTGACAAATATTTGCTAAAATTTTTCGCTTCCTCTAACACAGTATTGCTAACTATTTCAATCCTTGCTGATAGCTACGTATTTGAAAATGCTACACAGGGCGAGTCTTAAATAAGTGCAAATATTTTAGGGATAGTATATTTCGACCCCAGAAACACGTCTATGAGTTTTTTCCGCGAAAAAAAAATTGAAAATAACTCGGTTATTTTGGACTTATTTGAAAAACGGTAAAGAAAAAATAAGTTTCTTTTATCGAGACCTACCAGCCCTGAAAATATTTGTACTTATTAAAACTCACCCTGTATAGAGCCCGTTCAATCATAAACTGTTTTAATCATATGCTACTTAATATAAATTCCAGCAATCAGCTACTAACTAACTAGGTTAGTTAGAAGCTGATTAAGCGACGTTCAGAATACTCCCCCGTCAACCTTATTGACGTGAAATTTTAATCCGTCATTTGAGACATGCTCTGCATTAGTATACAGGGTGTAAGTGAATAAGGGCCAAAAAATTTAGGCGATTCCTTAGCTTAAAATATGGAATTTTTTGACTGTGTTTAGTGAAGTATAAAAGAAAAAAAAAATGGAGTTTTATTACAAAATTGTATTTATAATTGGGAAAATAGTGTCGATTGTCGTTTGGTACTAATCATTAAATATCTCTAAAAAAATGAAATCACATTATTTTTTAACTATTCAAAAATATTAGATTTTTAAGTCACTTATTAAAGATGCTGTAATATATCAATACTAGTTGAAGCCTGGCGCATCCGCCACATCAGGAAAAAAAATACTTTTTACTTTTTTTAGTTAAATGAAAAACAAAAAATCCGGCGACGACAGTTTTTAGAAGAGGCAATTAGCTATCTTTTAGTAAAAAAAGCAACTTTCTAGAGCAAGTCGTTACTTCAGTACAGACAACACAGATAAAACATTAGCATTTTATATACCGGGTGCGTCTCAAAAGTGGCTCACCCCTATAACTTTTTTCTTTTATCAGATAAAAAACGAAATTTGGTATGTTAGCATATGACATAAATGAGGATTGATTGACGTATTCAATTGTTTTCTGTCACTTTCTGTTTCACCGGAAATAACTACAACTTTTGATTTTTAAATGGCATCTTCGGTATTTTTTTTTACTTTATTCGATAGAAAATGACATTCTAAATAGAATGACATATCATATGTCAACTTTTGACATTTTTGCTTAAAACAAAATTGAATTTTAAATTTAAATCTAGAGTGCCATGGCTGTGTTAAAAACGCTAATTTTTAATCAAGGAGCCTTGGAAATATAGATTTGATCGTCTAATGTTATTCGTGTCTTGTCCAGGTCGGTTAAAAGCTACCCAAATCGTATTTTTAATCACATCTCAATTTTTTCAAATGTAACGAGGGTGGCTCATTAACATATTTGGAAAAAGCATTTTTTTGGGAATAATTTGGTACCACACAATTGGTATTTCGAGTCAAATTATCGTTATGAATCGCATGTTGCAATTTCAAATAAACCGAAAATGTCAAAAGTTGACATATGATAGATAATGTCATTCTATTCAGAGTGTAATTTTCTATCGAATAAAGTAAAACCAAACCAAACAATTGAATACGTCAATCAATCCTAATTTATGTCATATATTAATATACCAAATTTCGATTTTTTATCTGAAAACATAAAAAAGTTATAGGGGTGAGCTACTTTTGAGACGCACCCGGTATATAGATTATTTTTTGACTTATAATTTTTTTCAGTGTAGGCAAAAGGACGTTTTGATGTAAAACTGAATAATCCCGTGCTCAGATTCATAATTAATATATTCAATAATTTGAATAATAATATACGAACAAGTCTTTGACTTTATAACGTATACTATTTATTTATATGGATTTATAAATAAATTATTATTATAATTATTCAGTGCTCTAGATTCTCTTCTGTCTTAATTCAGTTCAAGTAAAGCCTCCATTTTTTTCGTCTACATACCAGGTTTTACTTCGTACATTTTGACTGAACAGGTAAAACGGCATGTGTAGACGCGTCTTTAGAACCAGTTTTAATGTAAATAATGAGATAAAACTACGATAGCGATGTTTAGCTAATTATTGTTTAAATATACCTACTACCATTTTACGTAATTTGTGTAACAAATGACGATTTTTTTTTCAAAAATTTGCTTTGCTATAAATAAACTCAACGAAAAAATTATGGCATGGTCCCTTAAATGATTACCCTTGTCCGGAACATGGCACGCGATTGAGTTGTTTAAATTAATGGAATTAGAAAAATCGTGGAAAAAATGCCTCCAGTGGCTAATCCCCAGGTGCAAATGGGACATGTAAACAACCCATTTAGATAGCTACGCTTTGGGCAATCACTTTTTTTTATGTTAATCTCTTTCAACAACTAAAATCAACACGATCTCCATAATTAACGTGTCCTTTCCGGTGGATTTTTACATAAAACAGATAGAAAAATCATTTTCCTGGGCATATTGTTTAGTAGATATTATAGTAGTTATAAACTTATAAACTTAAGTGACGTATCGACAGGTCATTATTACCAGAAATAACATTGACAAATTTCAAGAAAGTCGGCTACACAGAGTATTTAAGATAATTACAAAATAACTATGAGCATTCTGTATTTTTAAAGCTATGCATATTTTTGGACCCATATTTAAAGAAACTTTTTTCCATATTTTTTGACAAAGAATCACTCCCTGAAATTTGACGGTGCATTTTGCAACACCCTGTATAGTCATAATTTGCCAAAAAAATAATATCACACATTCAATGAACTATGAAATTCTACCGTGTGATAAATAACGGCGTCCAGTTGGCTTGGAAATGACAGTCGATGACATTTCCCATATAAAATGACAGCGATCTTCATTTCATAGCCTTCGATGACGCCGTTTTTTTTTCGATAAAATTTCACAATACTTGTATACCTACTTATTCTTAAATTCTTCATCTAAGTAAATATCTTCTATTTGTTTGAGTGAAAAGTCCAATCTCATCTACCGTATGTAACTCATTTTACTTGATTTCTCTGAGATTTAGTCCTGAATTTCATTTCAACTGTCAATACGTTCCTTTATACTAATTTTGAGTAAAAAAACCAAGGAAGGAGGCTAAATAGTATTTTTAAACTCATTTATTAGAGAGAATCGATGTCATGACTAGGGATGGGCGATAACGTATTTTACCTATCGGTAAGTTACTTGTGTAGCTTGCTATTGTTTTGTTTCCAGACAAAAAAAACATGAAAAACGGTAAAGAGAAAATATGATTCTTTTATCGATATCTACCAGCCCTAAAAATATTTGCACTTATTTAACACTCAGAATTTGTACTAATTATGTTTTTATTCCTACATTTTCGCATTCATTTACTACTTGTCAAATATAACTAGGATAAGTCAGTTTGACTTAGATGTTTTAGTGCGGTACATATATGTATTTTTTATTAAATAATTCCTATAATAACTTTAATTCTTACTATCTTACTAGAAATATGTTTTTAATTTTAATAACTAATAACATTGACTGGCTCAAAGCAAAACAAAACCAGCAAAATTATGGAGTCTATCTCAATTTAAATTCCCACACGTTTTAAGTAAAATTAGTACGTCACTGACAAAGAAATTAAGTCAGCCATATTAATTCTCCATCCCGGTAGCTGTAATTTTGTTGATAACCTCCTTTCTTAGTGTTTTTAATCAAAAAACTAATTTAATAGCAACACTTCCATCTATATAGACTTTTACCAATCTATATAGGCGTTACCAACATAAAACTAATCTAAGAAAAATCGAAGTTCACTACACTATTTTTTTAACGCTACACGTGTCTTCCTTCTTTACCTTCAGCTGTTCAAACTTGTCACTGTGCGTTTTGCCATCCATCTCCTGGAAACCACCCTGGATGGCACCCAGATGGTCTGTGGGCGTATCTGACACACTTGAATGGAAAAAATAAAATATCAGTTTTTGGTTCGGGTGTCGAACATGTTCCAACGTGCAACAATCTACAGAGAAGCTGATGTTTATTACTGCTATAATCAATGAGTCTGTTTGAAAGTTGGTGTAAGCCATCTACTATAATATGATAATGATCAATCATATACACTGAAAAACTATGATATTCGAATAATTATGTTTAAAACCAAAAAACCACTTAGATAAATTGCCAAAAAGTTTCTTTCTAATGTTGGTTAATAGAAAAAATATACAGGGCGTCCCATTTTCGTGTGTTTTAGAGGGTTTCTCGTTTATGAGTAGAGGTAGACTTTGGTCTACTTTGTTATGAAACTAAAGATGCTACACACAGATTTGTCCTAGGCCATTAGTTCCTGAAATAAAGGGCGAATTTGAAAATGTTGCATTTTTCGACTCCCCTTGTATCTCGGTTATCTTAAAAGTGACCGAAAAGGTGAAACAATTGGTTCACCCCTAAACAAAGTGGTTCACCCCTATAACTTTTTTATTTTTTCATTTAAAAAAAACGAGATTGGGTATGTTAGTATATGACATAAATTAGGATTGATTGACGTATTCAATTGTTTTCGGTCACTTCCTGTTTCACCGGAAATGACTACAACTTTTAAATTGCACCCTCGGTATTTTTTTACTTTATTCGATAGAAAATAACACTCTGAATTAAATGACTTATCATATGTCAACTTTTGACATTTTCGCATATGGTTTATTTGAAATTATAACTTGCGGTTCGTAACGAAAATTTGACTGAAAATACCAAGTGTCTGGTATCAAATTATTCGTAAAAAAATTCTTTTTCCAAATATGCTAATGAGCCACCCTAGTTCCATTTGAAAAAATTGAGATATGATTAAAAATACGATTTGAGCATTTTCTAACTGGCCAGGACAAGACACTAAAAACAGTAGATGATCAAATCTATTTTTCCAAGGCTCCTTGATTAAGAATTAGTGTTTCTAACATAGCCATAGCACTCTAGATTGAATTTTAAAATACGCTTTTTTATTAAGCAAGAACGCCAAAGTTGACATATGATGTCATTCTTCATTTTCTATTGAATAAAGTAAAAAAATACCAAGGGTGGCATTTAAAAATCAAAGCTGTGTGTGTCATTTCCGGTGAAACAGGAAGCGACCAAAAACAATTGAATACGTCAACCAATCCTAATTTATGTCATATAATAACATACCAATTCTCGTTTTTTTATCTGAAAAAATAAAAAAGTTATAGGGGGTGAGCCACTTTCAAGACGCACCCGGTATAGTGTCCTGTCCGTAGAATCCAGTGGCTACCTAGTTTTTCGATGGGAGCTATCATTTTCTAAATATGACTTAATTTATGTTTTTTTAATGGGACACCCTGTATATTATTTTTTCATTTATTGGCCTTTTTATGAGCTTTCTCAAAATATGATATACCCAATACCTATCTGTTATTAAATTACTACCTAATAAAAAAATGATAGCTCCCACCGAAAAAACCATTACGTGCTGGATATTTACCTTTTTTCCAAAATTTGACGTCATTGGCGTAGTTTCAGATTCTTCATATAAACAGAAAAATAGTGTCAAATAAATATCTCTATTTACGTCAAAGTATTCAGGAGTTAACTTATTATATGATTATTATACAGGGTGAGTCTTCAATAAGTGCAAATATTTTTAGGTAAAACTTTTATTCATATATTTCGACCCCAGAAACACGTCTATGAGGTTTTTCCCCGAAAATTTTCTTTTTAATATTTTTGAATTTTTTTAAAAAAATTTTGGAAATATTTTTGATTTTTAGTTAAAAAACATATCTTCATAATATTATGGCAACATAGATAGTAGAATAAATTTACAAGAGAGAAAAACTACTTCAGAATAAATTTAATAGATACTTTTTGATGACAGTTGACACTGGCATATGTCAAAATTATTTTATTCACTGGACATCCAAACTTGATTCGACATAAAAAAAAATTATCGTCGCTTACAGCAGCTTCAAACAGACTGTTTATGTATTTTAGTTGCTAGAAAGAATACACAGAATGTTGGTGATGGACGTTTTAATAAAAGAAACTTGCCAAATTAACACTCTAAGGTTAAAGAATTACATCTGTAAATAAAGAAAACAAGAGAGAGAATTCAACAAAACAAATTATTTATACATGGTGACATAATTACAAAATTATACACAACATATTTCCTTGTATTTTACTTTAAAATTCGAAAATACAAAAAAAAATGTATTTGCATAATTAGCTGTCGGATGCAATTGGTTAAATAACAATAAATTACAAAGTAGATTGTCCATGTAACTATATCCAAAACTAACCACTAAGATAAATACAAGTACAGGGTGTACAAAAATTAAAACTACAAATAACTTCCTAATAATTACACAGCTGTCGTTCTAGGTTATTTGCCTCGGAATTTTATGAACATCCTGTATATACAAAGTTATTTTCTACTACTAAACTAACCTAAGAACTATTTAAAACGGAATATTTTAGAACAGTTACCGATGGGATTAAAAAACAATGAGTATTACTTTGGTTAATGTATAATGTAAATGAAAAATTACTTTTTTGATATTAAAACAAAAATATCACACGGTATGTAATATATACCTAGTGATCCAAGACACATTAGACATATTTAGTTTTTTTAATAAATAAAATTTACTATACAAGGTGTCCCAGAAATAAGTGCAAGTATTTTAACTGGTCGTATAGTTCAACCCCAGAAACACGCCTATGAGGTTCTATTCGCGAAAGAAAATTTTTGAAAATTGATTTTTTTTTGTTTTTAGTTAAAAAACATAATTTCTTGATAATATGGCAACATAGGTGGTAGATTAATTTTACAAGAAAGAAAATCCAGAAAAAATCCAGTGGTTCTCAAAATTTGAGCAAAAAATTTTTTTTTGGAAATTTTCAAAGTAAAATATCTCCGTTATTTTAGACTTATTCGAAAAACGATAAAGAGAAAATATGTTTCTTTTATCGAGATCTACCACCCCTTAAAATACTTGCACTTATTTCTGGGACACCCTGTATAGTAAAAAGCAAAAAGAAAATATTTATTAAGTATTCTACACTCACTCACAAAATTTTCATATACAGTATGTTTCCGGATTGTCTTTACAAAAGAAAACACTTTTTTATTATTAACAGTTTGGGAAAAAAGCATTCTTCATAAAAAATTGCTTGTTCTAAAATGGTTAATCCCGTTTATATTTTTCCAAGTTTTCATACCGTTTTAAAGAAAATTGAAAAGAACGTGAAAATATGGTTGAAGCCCTAAAAATCAAAAGGCGTTATTATGGTAATGTAATTTTGATTTCATTTTTTGATAGATGGTTATTAATAATTTTGATTAACGTCATATTTTTTACTATCGTTAAAGTATCACATATTCCGAAAAGTATTATCACCCTGTCCCTAGCATAAATTTTGTGATTCTTTAAAATTTTAAAACAAAAGATATGATGTTAATTAAAAATCTATCAATAACAATATATCAAAGAATGAAAACGAAATTTTGATTTTCCAGACTTTGAAAAAATTCAACTATATTTTCATATTTTTTTAATTTTCTCTAAAACGGTATGGAAATTTGGAAAGTATAAACGGGATTAACCATTTTAGAACAAGCAAAAATGTCTATGAAGAATGCATTTTTCTCAAAATGTCAATAATAAAAGAAATGTTTCCTCTTGTAAAGACAATCCGGGGACGTACTGTACATAATTTAAAATTCAATATATTTTGTTCTAGTGGGCCGATTTTGTTGATTTTTAAACAATTTGTCAATTTTAGCCTTTTTTAGAACTAAAAATTGAAGTCACCATCTGATCATACTGTCTTTTATACGGGGGGAAACAAAATGTTGATATTTTGCCGAAAGTTTGAAACATCCTGTGGAGTAGTTTAACAAAATAAGGAATTTAAAATGAATTTTATCATAAAAGTACTATATTACTTCTCGATAATTTATTTTTTTGGGGATATTCGCTTTTGAAGAAGACAGTATAACAATTTAGAGCAAATTTAACATTAAAAATACGCCTTTGCTTTTACTCCTACCAACATACTGATGAAATAGTGCTTATTGTTCTCGTAATGTCACTGTCATTGAAAAGTCTACATAAAACCATCTCTGTTAGAGTAACCACCAACAAACATTACTAATATGACTTTTCAACTGACAGCGACATTACAAAAACAATAAACACTTTTTCATAGGTGTATTGATTAGGACCAAAAGCAAAGGCATGCTTTTAATGCTGTAATTGTTGTAAATCGTTACTTTCTTCTTCAAAAACAAATAACTCCAATAAAAATAAAGCTACTGAGATGAATCAAAAAAGAAACTATCCAAAATAGATGATCCTTGATGATAAAGTGGTTTTTAAATCTCTTACTTTGTTAAACCATTTTAGAGGGTATAATAGTTACTCCAAAATAGCAATATTTTGTTTTCCCTCGTATAATAGACACATAGGAACTTTAATTTTTAACATAAAAAGGCGCAATACAGTAAAATAATTTAGCTACATTAAAACAAAATCGGCATACTAGAATTAAATTAAATATATTGAAATTTAAAGTACATGAAAATTTAAGGATGCTGGTTATTAAAAAAAGTTCAATATTTCATCATAGTTCAACGTGCGTAATAATAATCTAAAGGTACGTTCACACTCTTCTAACAAAACCCAGATAAGAAATTTTATTTAAATCTTCAAACGTAATGAAAAGAAAATATTTGAATAAAAAGCCTTTTAAAATATAAAGCTATAAAAGGTATAGAAAAATAAAAGGATATTATTTGATCCTCCAGGATTTAATAAAATGACGAGATATAAATATTAAATATTTTCAATGCTCCATCTTTTACCCCGTGGCTGTGAAATGATCACGTCTGGCTTCGAAAATCAATAACAGATGTTATTTTATCTTTTTTAAAATTAAATATTAATGTAAAGCCATTTTAAGTGGTTTTTTTATAATTTTGAAAAATATCTATTGAATATTAATTTATTACAAAGCAAATAATTGTTATTATACATAACATCTTTATGTTTTTGAAACATAATATTACTGCTAAAAATAATCATCCCTTTTTAAAATAGGAAATGGGTATTTTTAGCCGAATTCCTGGTATAATATTCTGCATGACGATAATGCACACATCGTTTGTGTCAGAATACTACCTTCATGAAAACGAAAGGTGTAGAAAATCAACAATTCACAATCATCAACAGATTTAACAGATAAATAATATATTATAATAGTAGTTAAAATAACTGTAGAAAAGAAAATTAGTAAATTTTCCGCTTTATAATAAATATTTTCAGCTGCGTAAGTACAAATTTGATCCGAAGTATCCATTTTAGCCGTAACATATACCGTGTGTTTTTCAAAAGTGGCTCACCCCTATAACTCTTTTACTTTTTCAGATAAAACAAACGAAATTTGGTATTTTAGTATAAGACCTACAGTATTGGCCAAAAGTGGATGAACCAATACCAATAATTGCGAAGAAAATCAGATTTGAGGTGTTAAATATCAAAATTATTTTATGTACCTTTGTATGTTAAAAGTTTAATACATTCTCACCAAAATACTACAAACAAATATAAATTCTTCTGTTAGTCTTATCATTTATAGATAAGAATTGGCAAATATTGCTTTTTTGTCTTGGACAAAAATAAATGAACCAAATATTTTTAAAAATCGTTAGTTTCATTTCTTTTATGAACAATCAATTGCGATTTAAAAACATTTGAGCTCTTGTGATATATGATGCCACGTGGAATTAACTTGTCTGCAGATCTTAAGTTGCGAGTAGTGAATGCTTTTAAGGATGGTTTGAAGCAATCGGAAATCGCTAAGCAATTACGCCTTGGAAAATCAGCGGTACATTATATTTTAAAGAGATATAATGAGAGAGATGTCTCTATAAAAAGAAAATCAGGACGACCTAAAAAAGTTGGTCCCAATATGATAAAAGCCATAAAATGAATTTCTTCATAAGATCCATTTTTGCCGTCAACGAAGATAAAAGCAAAACTTGAAGAAATGGGCTATCCACCAGTGAGTACAAGGACGATCCGACGTAAATTAGTTGACCAGAAGTTGTTTTCCCGAAGACCCGCCAAGAAACCACTGCTATCAAAAAAAAATTTGAAGGCCCGATTAGCATTTGCCAAGGAATATCAAAACTGGACTGTGGCACAATGGAAAAAAGTTTGTTTTAGTGATGAATCAGAGTTTAATTTGGTGTCATCAGATGGAATTCAACATGTAAGAAGACCTCCCAACACACGATTGCTACCAAAGTACACGCGACCCAAACATGGTGGGGGCTCAATCATGGTATGGGGGTGTTTTTCTGGGTATGGGATGGAGCCTCTCCATAAAATTGAGGGCATAATGGATCGGTTTGGCTACAGAGACATTTTACAAAACTTTTAGTGCCTTTTTGGAGGAAAAATGCCAGTTGTACACTACTTCCAACATGATAACGACCCTAAACATGCCTCACAATTGGTTAAAAGGTTTTTGGAAGATGAAATGGTGACTGTTCTCAAATAGCCATCGCAATCCCCAGACCTGAATCCAATAGAAAATTTATGGGAAATTTTGGATCAACACATTAGGACCAAATTCTACAAAAATAAGCAAGAATTATTTGCAGCTTTGGAAGAGTCTTGGAAAAATATCGATTTTTCTATAATTGAAAATCTTCTGGGATCCATGCCTAAGCGATGTCTGAAAGTAATTAAGAATAAGGGTTATTACACTAAGTACTAGTAAATTATAAGTTAATTTTTCAGTTTTTGTTAACATAAGATTTTTTTTTATAAATATATATTTTGTTCATCTACTTTTGTTCAATAGTTTTTTCAATTTAAATTTTTTGCTACCTTATTAAAGCACATTTTAAAAAAACAATGCTATTTATTTTTATAGCACTGACACTAGACTTCAAGTAAATATAGCTCAAATTTTAATTTTAAACATATTAGGAAAAACACATTATTTTAACAAAGTTCATCCACTTATGGCCAATACTGTAAATCGGGATTGATTGACGTATTCTATTACTTTCGGTCACTTCCTGTTTCGTCGGAAATGACTACAAGTCTTGATTTTTTAAATGGTATCCTCGGTATTTTTTTTACTTTATATGATAGAAAATGATATTCTGGATAGAATGACATATTATATGTCAACTTTTGACATTATAAATAAAAAAAATCGTGTAATTAGAACGACTCTTGGTTTGAAATAAATGTGACGATGTCCTCCAATGAAAATGCGAGTTGCTTAACTCTAATGGTGCGTTTAGACTTGAGCACGTACGCACTGATCCTATATTATGGGATGATTTTTCGTTTTCTTTATTAAAATTATGAAGTGGATCAATGAATCTTCGTTATTAATTGAAGAATATGAAAAGTTGCCTATATTATGGGATGTTAAACATTCTTTGTATTATTAAAAAATAAAAAAAACGCATGGCAAGACCTTGTAAATAAAATTAATATTGAATATGTCGATATTAATGAAATTGCTATTCTAAAATTTGTATCTTTTGTTCGTAATTTTTGGTGTTATTAAATTTTGTAAATATTCAAGGTCGGGCCTGGTCATTCTTGTAAAGTTTTTGAACTGATCATAGCCCTCCTCAGACACTAAGTTGTTGCAGTAAATTATATCGATTTCTAAAAATTTGGGTTTGCCACCAGCGACGATGTTTTCGATTTTTCTCCTTTTTAATAATTAAGCTGTGCATAACAATGACTGCAGCCTCGACTATTTCTTGGTCGTCCATTATTTTCGCCAACACAACCCTGCTGTGCGCGCACAAATGGATCACTTCATTCGTCGAAAAATAAGTTTTTAATTTGAACGGAGCCTAGAGCGCGAACGAACGCCGTGCGCGCACGCTCAGCTCGTGCGTGCTCAAGTCTAAACGCACCATAATAATTCTAATTTTGAGCTAGCAAATTAAATATTTTAATAATACTATTTTTTTTAATTGAAAATGTCAAAAATTGACATATTATGATATGCCATATTCAATCAGAATGTTATTTTCTAGCAAATAAAGTAAAAAAATACTGAGGTTACGATTTAAAAATCAAAATTTGTAGTAATTTCGGGTGAAACAGGAAGTGAACAAATCTAGTTGAATACGTCAATCAATCCACATTAATGTCATATATTAAAATACCAAATTTCGTGAAAAAAAAATAAAAAAGTTATAGAGGAGAGCTACTTTTGAAAAACACCCGGTATACTATTAATATATTTATGTCCTTTAACTTTCTTTTATGTAAAACGTTATGCCCACTAACATACTAAAGCTGTCTCCAGAGTACGTAAGGACACAAAAGCCTCCATTATGTTCCATCGAAAACAAAAACAGCAGTAAAAGGGAGAAAAGCGAGCGAGAGAAAGACAGAGGCAAGAGACAAAGTTTTATTTTTCCCTCTTCAGAATTAGGATTTCTCCGAGAGCGGCACACAGGGTTTTATAACTTTTAGTCTTTGGTTCTCCCCGGCATCGATTTTCTCGCGTAGAGCCAAATGAGGCAGCTCTTTTTAATAATAAAGAACGAAAACTGATAGACTGGAGAAAAGATTTAATATTTATATCATCTCGTTTGCGCCGTTTTCTTCAAGCTTTCCGCCGCTCCAAAGCTTTTGGTAAAAAAAAACGTATTTTCGCCGCGTATAAAGAAAACTTCGACAATACGCGATGCTGTGAAAACTTTATGACGCTCTTTATGGCTATTTTTATGACATTTAATCTTTGGGTTTTCCGAGTCATGTAGCGCGTCGATTTTCAATCGGTGGAAATGATATAACGTAACAAAATGAAATGAAATAGAATAACAAAGTCTTCGAATCCTTAGATTTTTAAATCCAAAATGTTATTAAATTAAGTTGTGTCTATTAGACAACTGAAGGAAGAATTATTAATGAACGCATCTTTTTTAATACCATATGAGCCAAAAAAGAGCGTCAAAGGTGGCTGTTGAATGACTATCGATAATAATTTTAGCGAGGCCATTCTCTAATCCGTCATTTATAAAAATTGACATAAATCTTGTCAAAAATTAACACTAATTATAGAAAGATTAAAAAAGGATAGAACGTTTCCAGACACATAAATATATTTCCAAAAAAATATTTTTTCCCGAATTTTAAACTACACCATTTAAAAATCATTTTTAGACCATATAAAAATAAATTACAACATTCTTAAGGCCAACTGGCAGTAAGCGCCATTAGGAGATGAAGAGTACTAGCCAAGTAATGACGTCTAGGGCTTGACTTCGCCAAAATTATCACGGATTGTCATTCCCAGCCCTCTTTGACGTCGTTTTTTTTTCGATCGTATGGTATAAGAAAATTTTCGCGTCGTTCAACAATATTACTGTGAAAAGTGTATGATCTATTTTATGGACATTTTTATTACATTTAATTTTTGGGATTTCCAAATCATGTAATACATCGATCTTCAATTAGTGGAAATGAAACATTGTAAAAATTGAAATAAAATGGAAAATATTGTATCACGAGCTAGTTGATTTAGGGTTACCAGTATGCAGATACAGAAAATATTTAAAATTTATTTTTCCGTCTTTGACAGATAGAAAACAGCAAAAATATGACGATAATTAAAATTCTATCGGTAACAATCTATCAAAGAATTAAATCCAAATGATATTACCATAGAAACTCCTTTTGACTTTTAGCACTTAAAAAAATTTCAACTGTATTTTCAGGTTTCTTTTTAATTTTGCCTAAAACGGTATGGAAATTTGAAAAAGTACCTATAAACGGGATTAACCATTTTAGAACAAGCAAAAATTTTTATGAAAAATATATTTTTCTCAAAACTCAAAATGTCATTTTCTTTAATTATTTTGTTTTTAGTTTCTGACCTTTACCCAAGTGTTCACGCCCAATCCTGAAATGTACCGCGCATATGAAGAGATGAAGAAAGCTGCCGAATGTAAAGATTAAGATGTTTCAATATTGTAAAGGTGCTAAATAAATAAAAAAAAACTGTGGTAACAAAATATTTGAGCTTTAATAGAAGCAAGAATGGTATGGGAGTCTTGGCAGTGAATTAAGTTATCTTGATTTCGAAAATAAGTAGTCAAACTTACAAGATGTAAAGCAGCAAAAGGAATGCAATACAAAAGCAAAATTGCTCCATATTACATATAAATTTAACTTATTTTTATATGCTAAGTATTTTAACGTAGTTTTTGTTCTATTATATCTATATTTATTTAATTAATTTCTTCAGACAAGTCGGCAACGCTGAGAAAATTCCAGACTCAATCAACCTGATTGGTGGACTTCCGTTGCCGCGCGGTAGAAATGCGCATGTTTGTTTATTGGCCAGTGCTACCCTCAATTTTATACCCCCCTGGAGTAATATTGACTAGTGCTTGAAATATACAGGATAAGTCTTAAATAAGTGGCAATATTTTCAGATCTCGATAAATGAAACATATTTATATACACTTTTTAGCGTTTTTCAAATAAATCAAAATAACCACTCGATCTTTTCTGGATTTTCTTTCTGTAAATTTAATCTACTACTTATGTTGCCTTATTATCAAGAAATTATGTTTTTTAAATAAAAACATAAAAATTCCAATACCAATTTTTTTCCCAAAAACTCCCAATTTTCAACATTTTTTTTCACGAAAAAAACCTCATAATCGTGTTTCTAGGATCGAAATATACTACCCCTAAAAATATTTGCACTTATTTAAGACTCACCCTGTATAGCGGTGGTGTTATTGTATTTAATTTTATACCTTGGATCTGATTTGTGCATAGTGTAATTAGTACACGATATCCAACAAATATTAATATATTTGACAAATCACTAAACAGAATGTAGGTACATTTAAAGCTAAGTAACATTATAAAGTTTACTGGAAAATATTATAAAAATTCCTAATATATTTTCAGAAAACACCGCACGCTCCTGGATATTTTAAGAATTTAGAACAATTAAGAAATTGGCTAAGTTTTTAGAAAATTGTCCTTTACCCTTCCCCTGTTGTTTCAGATCCATTTGTCAGACTATATCTTGTATCCAATTAATTTATTTTAAATCCGAAAGTACGTAGTAGTTTTATGTCCACGGAATATTAGGACACCCAGTATCAAGTATAATCCATTTTAATCTACATTATAAATTTAACCAGATAACAGAAAAATGATGTAATCATAATGAAATTCCGCAATATTCAAAACATTTCCTTTTTTATTTTCGAGAAAAAATTGCATATTATATTCTTTACATTTCTCGCACACCTGCCATGTCCGCTCGACAACTTTAATCCGCGTAATAACGAAGTCGGAAAAAAGGAAAACTTTTCAGGCTTCGGCCTCATCGATTTGAATATTTAATCCCGCCACGGTGTCCCGTTTCTTCGAACAGGGCTCCGGTAATGCCGGAATAAAAGGAAGCGTCTGACCCCCCTTCGCTAATATAAGGATTCGTTTTATGTTATTTGTGGAAAACGATTCGTAGGAAGGGCATTCTAGAGGTTTCGCCGTCGTCGCATGCTTTTTAATACGTATTTCGTCTAAAAAACGTACATTGTTAGTATTTTATTTGCTCGAACGGTTATAGTCTTGATAATGATAATAGACTTTATAGACTGCATAGTGTCCCATTTTCGTGTGTTTTACGAGCCCTAACAACTATATGTTGGGACAAGGTCATATTTTGGAATTGAATTGGTTTTTCAAAATAACTGAAAAATATATGTTTAATGTTTTAAATATAAACATAGCCATATATCTTAAACACCTTGACAATATTTTTATGAATTTGTAAATCAATCCATATTTACAGTAGCGGATTTTGTTCATAAAAGGACAAATTTGCTGACAACTAAATGTTGGGACAAGTATTTTTAAATAATTAATATCATCATAGGCGGCTTTGCTATAAACGTCACAAATGTCGCAAACTGTTTACTTCAGCATTGACAGCTTGTAAGTGACTCGATACTTTGAGCAGTGAGATTTACTGTAAGTAATTTTAATTTTCAATTTTGTTAATTTCATTCAAAGTAATGGTCCGTGGAAAAGCTACAAATCAAAAACTACGCGAAATTATCATTCGTCAATACAGTACGGGAAAAACAATTCGAAAAATTTCTGATGATTTAAGTATTCCAAAAACCACGGTCTTTAATATAATAAAAAAATATACGGCGAATCTGCCAATGTAGACGTTAGAGGTAAAAGTTCGGGAAGGTCAAAAGTTGTATCTCAGAGAGATTTACGAAATTTAGGAAAAATTTGCGCAAGTCTGCGAGAAGTACTCTTCGCGAAGTAACAGTTAAATGGAATACTGTAACTGGTTTAAATATATCAAGAGAATGTTGCCGAAAATATATCCATACATGTGGTCTGGGGGTTTTACAAGGTAAACTTTATTTTGTGTGAATAATCAATTACCTGAAGATTATTGATACAAATTCTTATTTAGGCCAAAGAAAAACCGCTACTGACAGAAATTCAAAAGAAAAATCGCTACAATAGGTCAAAATAATTATCGTGGACACAAAATGATTGGAATAAGGTCATATTTAGCGATGAGTCTAAATTTGATGTTTGCGTTGGAGATCATCGAAAACGAATAATACGAAATAAACCAGAAGCCTTTCATAAATATTGCTTAAAGAGGGTTGTTAAATTTCCTAAGGGGATTATGGTTTGGAGTTGCATGTCAGCAAGAGGTTTGGGCAAATTAAATTTTATAGATGGCATTGTTAACGCCCAAAAATGTCAACATATACTTGAGACCTCACTTTTGCCTAGTGCTCAAGAATTGCTTCCAAACGAAGACTATATTTTCCAACAAGATGGAGCATCGTGCCATTCAGCAAAATCAACTAAAAATTCGTTCGGTAATAATAATATAAAAGTTCTATCCCATCCTGCAAGTAGTCCGGACCTCAATGTTATAGAAACTGTGTAGCATAAAATGAAGCAATATTTAAGAAACCACCCTCAACGGACAATTTTTGATTTCCGGACAAAACTGCAGGAAATTCGGGATAATTTGTCTCCTCAAATGTGCCAGTCTTTGGTAAATACAATGCCATTAAGAGTTCAGGCAGTTGTTAAGGTCAAAGGTGATGTAACTCCGTATTAAACAAATATCTTGTTGTGCTGTCCCAATATATAGTTGTCAGCAAATTTGGCTTGATTTTGGCAAAATAAGCTATTATCTAAAATGATTTGTTTGCAAAGTTATAAAAATATAATAAAATTGTCTAGATCATATTGTAATGTTTGAATTTAGAATAATAAACAAAATAAATTGAGTCGTTTTAACAAATTACTATTTTTATTGCAAAAAAAGACCTTGTCCCAACATATAGTTGTTAGGACTCGAAGCCTTTTCGTCGGAGCCTTTGGCAAACGTCGGAGAATTTCGAGCGAGAAAGTATTGTCACCATAGTTGAATTATCACGTGATGTGGATGCTACATGCACTATAGTAGATGTAAGATCTATGAACGAAACGACCGATTCAGTGATTGAGGGCAGTTTTGAAGTATTAGGTATTATCTTAGAGTTGTTATCAGGGGCAATATTGAACACGTCCTCAGTTTCAAAGCAGATTTCATTCGTTTTACTAGTAGTAGTCACAGTTTTTGTCACACTAGAGTCACACTAGTCTGTGTGTAGTATCTTTAGTTTTATAAAAAAAATAGCGCAGTGATGTGAAACCATTTTTGTATCTCTGCCCATAAACGAAAAACCCCATAAATCACACGAAAATGGGACACCCTGTACAAGAGAAATCCTCTAGCTCTAATCCTACTTGCCGCAAATATTTAATGTCTAGTATATACGACGAAAGCCAAAATTATGAGAACATGTTTGTTTTATGCTTGTATATATGTTTGAAGGCGCAAAAAATAAACATCCGGCCTTCAGGCATTAAGCACTCTCCGGCTGCATTGTGGTAAAACATAATATAACCACAGACAAATGGGGATTACGAACTATGTACGTACTACGAAGAGACACTAATAACTTTGTTATGTTTTAAACATTTTAAGTCGTTTGAAAATAGAAAAACGTACCGAGAGTTCCATTACACACTCGAGATATTAAAGCCCCGTCTACACGTCCCGTTTTACCTGTCAGTTTTGTTTGTCAGGAAAACGGAAGACCATATAGAAAACTAAGGCAGTTCTGTGGAAAGCCAACAAATCTCTAGATTGGTGGATAAATTCGCCAGGATACAGGCGAAAAAGTTCATAGTAGAGCATGCGCCAAAATTCAAGGCAGACCTGATAAGACAGTAAGAAAAAACAGATTTGATCGTCTATTGTTTTTCGCGTCTTGTCCTGGCGAGTTAAAAGTTGCCCAAATCGTTTTTTTAATCATAACTCAATTTTTTCAAATGGAACGAGGGTGGTTCATTGGCATATTAAGAAAAAGCATTTTTTTACGAATAATTTGTTTTGGTAAATATTAAAATTGCAATCGCCGGTTACAGTCGCTGCGATGCTCCAATCGCAATCGCAGATTTGCTCATCTCTAGTAATAATCATTAAATAATATGTCTAAAAAAGTGAGGGAACTTGAAGAGTAACTAGATAAGTAAGATAACATTTTCAAGATTTTAAGGTCAGTAATGTCTACATTACATTTATATGATTGTAAATTAAATAAAGTTTTACTAAAATACCAAAGACTTACTCAACTTCCTTTATGCAATTCTAATAAATTCATTTTATAAAAGTCTATCTTATCGATTTTCCGTTTAAACTATTGAAACGAATAGCAATCGAAATGAGCGTAATAAATTTAATCAGTCTAATAGAATGTCGCATAATTTTTTAACGATCCACTTCGGAGATAGTGCCTTGTTCGTTTTCAATCTCATCCACTTCTAAATTAATTGGTATGCTAATTATTCATGTCAATTTACAATTTGTTTATTAAATTTAAAGTAAAAGTAAACCGTTTGATGGAATATGGCGCTGCATTTAAAATAGATGTTCTTGAAATTGGAAAATAAAGAAATTTCTGGTAGATTACTAATTAAATATAATTATTATCGCAAAAACGTATAGAACACTATTTTTTTGATAGATACTTTCTCTCATTTATAATTTAGGTGAGGTCTTAGAGTGATTAATAAACATTAAACATTCGTATATACATTTCGAGACACCCTGTATATATCTCTACTACGAGACCGGTTTTAACGACCATATTTTGAGCACCATACGAATCTACTTTTTTCACTTCTTCGTAGAATGAAACCGGCCTAAAATATACCCTTGAAAGGACCCCTCAGAGTTCCTATTGTGTCAAGACCATTCTTTGGGGCCCATGGTAAACAGGCCAAGACTCCATTTAATGGGGTTTCGAATAACGACAAGTCGTTTTCGTATGAAGAAAACTACTTGATGTCCCGTTTATTCGTTTTCATAAGCATTACGTATTTTATTAATAAGTGGAAATCCTCTAGCGAGGGAAAGGAGACACAAACCTTACAATCTTTATACATGTATAGATTGTGATTATAAAGATTGTGAGGTTTGTGTCTCCTTCCTCTCGCTAGAGGATTTCCATTTATTATGAACTCACACTGGGTTAAAGAACGTTTATTTTAATAATAGATCAAATAACAGTTTTCCTGTAACTTAGACATCTTGTATGGTAACACTGATGGAGCCTATACAGGGTGGTCCGAACTGTATTCCGGAAACTTCGGCAGCATAGTCTACAGATTAAAATAAGTAAAAAAGTTCGTATAAATGTATGTCCTAAAGTGCTTAGTTTTGGAGATACAGGGTGTAGAAGTTTCATTTTTATGAGGATTGTTTCCAAATAATTTCGTCTTTGAATAAGAAGACTAAGGAGCATATCAAAAATCTTAGGTACACCGCGATGGGCCTCAAATATGGCCGACTTAAATTCCGGTTTATCAGTGTCGTTCTAATTTTATTTAAAAAATGTAAAACTATGATGTAGGGTAGACGTGGGGTAGACTCAATAATTTGTTGTTTTATTTTACGTTGTGAATAAATGTTGGTAGTTATTAAAATTGTTATAAAAATATATAATTCTAATAAAAATAGATAAGTTATAATAAGTATTTATTAACACAAACATCCGATACGCTACTGAAGCAGGTAAGTCAAATTAACGTATCTAAATTCTTTGACATCTAATCTTTGACAAGTAATAAATAAAAGCTAAAATGCAAGAAAAATATATAATTTAGTTAATTTAAGTGAATTTCATAAATGATCGGTTTACTACACGTATGTATACTTATTATATAGTCACTTACTAGCGAAAAGTTGTTCCATTATTTCACTCAATTTTTGCCGAGATCTACCGCACGCTACACAACCAACTATTTTAGAGTCTTTTTCGATAAATCGCGATAGTGTCACTGTTAATTTAAGTTCTGCCACAATTTCCATCTAGAGTTACTACCTTTATACAACTATCAGTAGTAGAATAAATAATAAATAACATAAAATAAGCTCCATAAAGACTGACAAATCCACAAAATTTCAAATCAAATTCAAATGTGCCAAATAAATCGTCAAACAGAACTGTCAAGGATCCCCACCCTAGAGAGCTTTTATGGTGCCTTTTCCGCCCACCATGCATGAATACATGGATAGCATTATGCTCCTTCCTAAGAGTAACGTCAATATGTGGATGAAAATTGATTTTCATATCAATATGACTCCTACTTGTAGAGGGCGCCACCTACATATTTTATAACTGGTATGAAGAGTAATAACTTATCGTCCATGCCTGTATAAAACTACTTGATTAAAAAAATATACATTTACGACTTTTTTTACATAAAAAAGGTCTCTTGGTAAAAATCGCTACGAGTAATGGTTCTCGAGATATTTGGAATCAAAATTATCAATACCTGTCATCATTGACATAAATTAAATATGTTGACTAAATAGATATTAGACTGAAATCATAAATTTGAAACTTTTTTTTGTGCCAAAAGTTCAACAGAAACTGTTTAATCATCATTTTTTCGCAGAACTGACATGATTGACTATTTCCATTTTAAATATCTTGAGAACGGTTGCTCGTAGCTATTTTTACCAAGAGACATTTTTTTACGTAGAAAATCATGGAAATGTATATTTTTTCAGTCAGTAGTTTTATACAGGTACGGACGAAAAGTGATTACTCTTCAAAACAGTTAAAACACATGTAGGTGGCGCCCTCTCCAAATAGGAGTCATTTTGACATCAAAATCAAATTTCTCGTGTCACAAAACCCCCAGACACCAATTTTCATCCAAATATTGAAGTTGCTTCATAAATTATTTGGAAAAAATCGAAATAAAAATGTAACTTCTACACCCTGTATCTCCGAAACTAAGCATACGTACATTTATATGAACTTTTTTACTTATCCTTATCTGCAGAATATGTTGCCGAAGTTTCCGGAATACAGTTCGGACCACCCTGTATAATAAGCCGAGACACTGGACAAACTTATTCTGTTATGTGTCGGACGTTATGAATATCTTAATGTTTAATAGTTATAACGGGCCAAGTAAATCACGTCTAGGGCATGACCTCGCCAAAATTATCACCGATTGTCATTCCCCAACCGTTTCTGACGCCGTTTTTTTTTCGACCGAAAGGTATAAAATGATGAATCATGTGTAATTTAAGTAGATAATCGCATCTAATCTACCATGTTTGTTGGATAGCAAGTGACTATAACCAGTAATAATTCAAATATGTTAGAGCTTCTCTGCGTTTACTTATTTCTCAGAGACCATATCGAAAAAGAAAGATCGACTTATTTTTATTATGGCACGTCCCTAAATTCTCTGTTCCCCTAAATAATATCGGAAATAACCCACCTACAGACAGGCCTATTCCGAGAAGGGCACATAGCCGAAGAGTTTTTGGGTCTGTATGCAGGAGAATAGTCTCCCTCTACCTGAGTAGGGTCAACAGTTCTTTCAAGGACAGAGACCATACCGAACGAAAGATCTTTTCTTTGTTATTGTGTCCTATCTATCGATTGCGAATGTGCAGGTAAAGTTGTTAGACCTTTTTTTGGCTAAATTTTGCTTAAAGACCATGCTCTCTATGCTATAAATATATATAGAAATTTTAATTTATTCAAGAAATGAAAGAAATACAAGTATAAATAGGGTGTCAAAAAATATTTAAGCTTCATTCGGAACCTCAAAATTAGTGGTTTCAATTATATTATGCTGGACAGTTTAAGATCATTCACAATGTTTAAAGTAAAATACAATTAAAATTAACAGAATATCGGAGCAACAGCTTGGGGTAATCAGTTGTATCTATAGAGAAAGTCCAATAATTAGGTTATAAAACCCTGGTGCAAAAATATTTCCGCAAAAAAAATCGGTTGCTTAGAGCAAAGGGATTTTTTTGGAAATATGATGTTGATATGAAGATAATGACTGTCTTAAGTCGAGAATAAAATTAGTACCATCTAATGTTCAAAGTGCAAAGTACTTATTGCAGAACACAAAATGTCGGTAGAAATCTGGAATGAACTAGAAGATAATTTGGGGAAGGCGGAAGTAGTGATGTTGGTAGCGAATATTTCCATTCGAATTTTGCAGGAAATTTCAGAAATTTCCGAAATAGTCGGTCCCAAAATCGCGAATATTCGCAAAAATCCGAATTTTGCAAGAAATTTCTTTTCAAAATTCAAGATATTGAGCAAAAATTTAACGAAAGTGTATCAAGTATGCCGATTCTTAAGTCAGAAGAAAAAGAATGCTTCTCCGCCTTACAAAATAAAAAACCTATGGCTCTTGAACCAATGCATTTTGGCGCGAATCTCTTGGATCCCTGTTTCCTGGGAGAGCACCCTTAACACTGAAGAACACATAACTGCTATGGAATTTATCAACAATATCAACAACAATCATCCTCAGTTTGTCAATAATAAGCCATTTTTACAGATGTAACAAATTATTGCGCCAAATCGGGTTTATGGGCTCTCTAAAGTTTCAGTACTTACAGTTTTATCCATACTAAAAAAAGGAATCGCTTAACTGCACAAAGAGTCGGTAAAATAATGTTCGTAGCTCATAACAATAAATTATTACTACAAAAACAAAAAGTGGATATGGAGCATGATATTCAACAACATGAAATTCCTCCAGAACCACTAGAACTCGTGGAGGTAGAGGTCCATCCTTCAGAATCAGAACCAGATGATACATCAAATATATCTGATTTGGAAATAGAAACTGACGAAGACAGTACTACTACTACTATAATACCCTATGAAGATGGGACCAGCTCGGCGCCTGATATTCCGGAATAGAATAATTCAGTTATTTGTGTTTTACGTTTTTTAAATTTATATTTCGTGCTTTTTTGTTTATTTTTTAATTCATAGTCATAGTTCGTGGTTTATGCACAAAATACAAATGTTACCAAATGATTTTTGTTATGGGTTATGTATTGTTTATTAAAAATATAACAACTAATATTATGTTTATTGTTTTTTTTTTCCACTTACATGTTGGTATCAAATGTCTATCTAATTTATTCCTTTATTGTATCGACAAAAAATATGTAAAATTGTAAAATTTCCTAATATTTCATAAATTTCAGAAAGTTTCCGAAAGTTTCAGAAATTTCCTGCAACAATCAAAAATTTCTGAAATATTAACATCACTAGGCGGAAGTTAGCTTGATCAACATTCAGCTCTTTCAAAAAAGGTATAAAACAGCCTTGACTCCAGCTTATCTTTTGACATTGATTAGTCCTCGGGAATAAAAATATAACCTGACATCAGAAGAAACTAGTGGACTAGAGTTTGCGAATGAAATGTATTCCAATACCGGATTTCTGGCAATTAACAATTTCAAAATAAATCTCTGCCATTTAGAAGTGTAATGGATTCACATGAAGTAACTTCAAAAATCGGTCCAACATTTTAATAGATAATAGATATTAGGGATATGTGTTATATGTTAGATCTTTGATAATTATTTTTCGATCTATTAAAGTATTCAAACGTTAGAAGAGCAAGTGTAACTTAACTACTTATTTCAAGAATAGATATAAGGTATATTCGATATAGGAATACTTTTTTATAGCTTTATAGGAAATTTTTTTATAATTTTTACAGTTATCTTTCGATTTATCATAAGTTTTTAAACAAGTTGAGTTTTTTTATTTAAATCCATGATTAAAATAAAAAAAAAATCCGTTGATTTAAATCATTCACCCTGTATAAAACAATAAACTTTTAATTTTTAACCACAATTTCTTGACGGATGATAATCAAAGACCAAAATGACATTACTCGCAAATGTTGAAGTATAGTAAGTAGAAAAAATTGTTTGTAACTTTTTCTACTAATTGAAAATTACTACCACAAATTTTGACGTTCCGACTGCTTACACTGAAATTAGAGGAACATGAGAGGAACAAACTTCTGCGCTAATTGAAACCACTAATTTATTCCACTAATATACCGGGTGTTGCATCGTCGAGCGGGACATAGGAAATCCCATGTAAATTTTAATGGGGTCAATTATTGGCTTCCCTAATTATTTTAGAGAATAATTCTATTTAGGTTTATTGACGAGCACTAAAACCCACATTCAAAAGAATAACTTTAGATATTTTTGATTAGCCCGTTTACGAGTTATCGCCGATTTCTTTTTAATTATTTCTCCTTTCTTATGGCCCTGTATTTACTTATGAGCACCAGTCAAGGTAAAAGATAACTGTCAAATGAAGTTGTCATTTCAGAAATTTACACAATATTATCGGGCCATTATTTCTTACGCGAAATTTAAATGCAGAATATTATTTGGAACTACTCGAAAATCATATTTTACCTGCTTTACATGATGCCGCTAGGGAAAATCAGGAAGTTTGGTACCAAATGGATGGCTGCCCGGCACATAGTACCCTGGCTGTTCGGGAATATTTAGACAATAGTTTTAACGGAAACGTTATTGGCCTAAATCATACAGTAAATTGGCCAGCAAGGTCTCCCGATATTTTGCCAAATTATTTCTTTCTCTTGGGCCATTTAAAAAACAGGATATACAAGGATAAAAAATACCCAAAGCTAGACGAGTCAAAAAATGCTATTTCTGCCGAATGCAATAGAATTTCAGTTTACCAACTAGCGAATGTAAGTAGAGAATTTTATGATCGCCTGGGTTATTGTCTAGCAGTCGATGGAGGATTATTTGAACATCTTTTTGATTATTTGAACAGTTATTGAATATTGTAATAATACTATAATTAACCTTGTAATTGATTACTTTATTTTACTTTAATTCATATTAATTTGTATTTATAAAAACATCTTTAAGATTTCCGATCTAGGAATGAGTTTTCAATAACAATAAAGTACTAAATAGGTAAATTTCTGAAATGACAACTTCATTTGACAGTTATCTTTTACCTTGACTGGTGCTCATAAGTAAATACAGGGCCATAAGAAAGGAGAAATATTTAAAAAGAAATCGGCGATAACTCGTAAACGAGCTAATCAAAAATATCTAAAGTTATTCTTTTGAATGTGGATTTTAGTGCTCTTCAATAATTGGCCCCATTAAAATTTACATGGGATTTCCTATGTCCCGTCCGACGATGCAACACCCGGTATACCCGGTATATTTTTAAATATCAAAGTGGTTTATTATCTTTTCTATTTTTATTGTCCCCTTACCTTCTAACAATCAAACAAAAGGAAATGTTATTAAACAACTAATACTATTGTATGAAGAAAAACATGTTAGGTACTCAAAAAATAAACTTCACATCATACATAACAATGAATTTTCTGTATGCGTATGCTCTCTTGAACGTCGTATAATAATAAAAAGACTTTACTTGCCTTATCTAAAATGTTTGCATATGGATATATACCGAGCGATTTGTTTTCAGAAGTCAAAAGTGATTTAAGATACTGTCTGTATTGCAGTTTGTAACTGTTTTATATCAGATCGGAACTAACAAACATGGAGAGCATTTACTATTTAAATGCACTGTGATACATTTTAAAGGGAAAGGGCGAAGCTGCATTAAAGGTTTCTTTAAGTCGTAGAGATGTTCAAATGTATCGATATTTTAAAATATCGATAACTTTGAAAATATAATATCGATACTTTTTTTTAAATACTCACATCCCTACGTTATTATACGAAGCTGCTATTGCAATACAAGCGATGTCCTTCGCGTGGAATATCTCCATTACTTCCGAACTAAATTCCGTCAATATTCGCCGTTAAAATTTTTAGTATTTGCATTAAAGTGATAAAATCTTTTCGGATTGTGTTAAAAACTTAAATTATCCGAAATTATAGCGTTGTTTGAGTAAAGACAAATTAGGGATGTACAAATGTTATCGATATATAAAATATCGATACTTTTAAAAAACATATCGAAATTTTTAAAATATCAACATCTCTAAAACGAATTTACTTGCACTGAAACATTAAACTGACAAAGAAGAATTGACAAAAGTAAGGACCAAAACCATACAACCAAAAAATACACATCAGCGTACGAACCGAAACTATCGAACTACGAATTCTATTCACGGTTCATTGAATAATAATAATAAACAATTGCAAAGTACACACAAAACATAATAATATATACGTTAAAAAACAAATAATAAAGCTCTGCCTATAAATGGTATAGTTAAAATTACGAGACATACATGCCCTCTAAAAATATTCATCAAATTATTGTATATAATTTATTGTTAGGAATGATTTAGTTTTTTTTGTCGATATCTAGAAACCAAGGATCGACTCAGAGATGAGAGTAGTTAAGTTTTTTAAATATAAATATATTCAAAAATATTAGCGATGGGAACTATCGAATGAATTAGACTATCGAATGGTTAATGAATGAATGATTTCAACTATCGAATGGTTTTATTCGAATAAAATCATTCATTCATTTGTAAACTAAAGCATATGTGACAACCTCGCCGTGCGACTAAATGGTTATCGTTGAGCCACGACTATCGAATACTTTTGATAAATGAAATTTAGTATACGTTTGATTTTTGTATGCGTCAGTGCATTATTAGTTCTTCCAAATTTTTATAACTTCGCCGTATAAATGCTGTGCTATTTTTGCGTTTATTAAAATAGTTAAAATACTAAAATAGTAGTTCTTTTTTAATTTTATTTATTGACGATTGTGTGAATGTGCAGGTGGTCAAAATGTTTTCCGAAAATTTGTGTGGTTTTCCGTAGTCCGATCTTTCAATTATTTAATTTTATATGGTATATGGCTATTTTTTAATGGGAAATTTTGAGAGGTAGCAATTTTTAAGAGAGATGAGATGAACTTACAATTAATTTTAAAAATACATATTTGTATTTTAGATGTTTTAATAATATTAATTAGTTGAACTTAATAATCATATTTAAGTAATGTAGTTAAGTAAATGGTTATCGAACTCAAACTATGGGGTGAGAAAATTAAAATGAAAGTTTTACACGTCCCAATTTAAAAAAAAAGTTAACGATGTTTGTATTTTGTTTATGCTATTTCTCTTACATGTAGTTTTTTGCGAAGAAATATTTCATTTATTTTTTAAAGTAAATGCCAGTAAAAGTAAATATAATTTTTAAATAGTAATATAAAGCACCTAATATAAATAATTTTGATTTCTAATTTTTTATTTATATTTTCCTTCCATTACACCGCTTGCTTAGAAAATTAATAAATGTTTATATTTCATGATTTTAAAATTTGTTGTTAATATAACAAATTAGTTCTGTAATTATTATTATTTAATAAACCAACGTTGCCAAAAAATTAGAGACTATATTATTTTTAAATAGGATCTAATATAAATAATTTTGACATCTAATTTGTTGTTTATATTTTGCTACTACTTAAAAAAAAATATTTATATTAAATGATTTTAAATTTTGTTGTTCATAGGTATAACAAATTATTACTGTTATTATTATTTATTAAACCAGTCTTTGCTTAAAAACATTAAAAATAATTTTCCACCATCCAAAATAACAAGTATTATTGCAGTGTAACAACAGAATATTAATAAAAAATGCAGAATATATAGACATACTATCCCTAACTAACTAAAGCCAAACAATAATATTCTTTGCTAATATCAACTAATACAAAAATATGGCAACAGCGCCCTTCATAATGTATTTTCTGTGTAAATACTAGCACCTCAATAAAAAAAAATAATGTGTCCTTATCTATATATGACTCCGCAAAAATCAAAGATGCCGGCTTCTTTATAGCATTGCCACCGACCGCTTTCTCGGAAAAACCCTACGTCGCCGGGCGACAACTAAAAATTCAGTTAATATTTTATTATAATCGATCCTGACGAATAAATGAATTTCATAAATGAATGAATTTTATAAATGAATGAATTTTATAAATGAATGGTTTTTGCGGCCGAATTACTAGAATACAATATTTCAAGGCAGATGACGGATCTATTCGATAATTTTTATTCGAATAGTTTTCAACGAATGTTTTCTTACTAACTATCGAATTATTCGAATGAATTGCAACTATCGAATGTTTCGATAGTATTCATTCGATAGTTCCCACTACTAAAAAATATAGTTATCGACATCAGAAGTTTAAAGTGGTCTTAAAATGATTCTTGTGTTGTCATTGTATGGATGTCGTCGTACTCGTTGAAGAGACTTTAAGTTGATAAAGAATAATTTGATTTAAATTACAACCAAGAAGTTTTGTATATTAGTTTTTCCCAAATTTGTATTAAATTGTTTCGTTTAAATACAAAATATGAGAATCACCTCAATTTTATGAATGAAATAGTTAAAATATTGCCTTATCTGAACATTAACGTCTCTATCTCACTCCAGATGATAGTTTTTATACGTGTTTACGCTGTTTTTTCAATGAACCGTAGTGATGATTTGAATATTTGAATTATTTAAGAATAAGTTCTATTATTACATTAAAAAACATTGAATTTGTTGATATAAAATATCTGCGTCGGCTAATATTGTATTTTGTGTTCAACATTCAAAAAAATGCTAGTCCAAGAATATTATGTAGATATCTAATAAGTATATTACAATATCCAATGGTGTATACCTTGTTAGTGTGAATCTCATTTTACTTTAACCCCCTGTAGCTACGAAACAAAGAATCGGACCTATGTTGATATAAAAAATAAATCTAATTTTTACGTGAGGAATCTCCCTATGAGATATGGCAGGTTTCCTGAGACACCCTGTATAGTCGACAACGACAAAATGTACTATAGGACTGAAAATGTCACAGATATAGGTACCTAGTACCTATTATACCTAGTCATTGAAGACAGGTAGGTACACGAATTGCAGGAGGGTACCTTTAACAGAAAAAAAGTTTTGTTATTACCAGTATTCCTTTGAAAGAGGAAAAAATACCCTATAACTTTCTTTATTGCATGTTTTTAATGTGGTCTAGAACTTATTAATTGGTGTCTGAACTATAGGAGTATAAAGATCGTAAATTATTTACAACAATGTAAATAGACAGAGTAATTTGTGACAGAGTGTAGCAATGTTTTTGGGAATCTGGTAGACAATGATTCAGTATTGAAACTAAAATAGTTTGTCTTCCCAGTGTAAACTGGGATTTAGTGGTCACTAACACAACTTACTGAAACGTATCACAGCCCTGAGCAACGCATGACACTTATATTTCTCTGTTATGGTAACTAAAAAAAAGTTGTTACATGTTGTGTACTTTAAAATAAAGACAATGGGAGTTTGAACGTGTTTTGGTATCATTTAAAAGCATAATAGCTTTAAAGAATATTCAAATAAATCGTTGGTCTGCACATTATATTTTTTGTTTATTATTTAACAGCATTAAAAGAATGCCAAAAGTCTTACTCACGAACCCAGCTTTCCTGTTAACCCTGAGCAACGCATGACACATATTTCTCTGTTATGGTAACTATAAAAAAAAGTTGTTACACATTGTGTACTTTAAAATAAAGACAATGGAATCATTTAAAGGCATAAAAAGACCAGCTCCCAGCGTTCCTGTAACCCTGAGCAACGCATGATACTTATATTTCTCTGTTATGGAAACTAAAAAAAAGTCGTTACAAGTTATGTACTAAAATAAAGACAATGGAAGTTCGAAAGACCTTTAGCATCATTTATAGAAATAAAAAGAACATCCAAATCAATCCTTGGTACCAAACATCGACAAAGAAACAACCAAGACCCAAAACTTACCCGACCAAAGCCTGCGGCACTACACCTGGGGGTGGTACTCCATAACCCGCGAATATCTTCGCCGCTACCGGGGGGTTTTCGAACAACATACTTCCCTTTTTCTCTCTACCAAACGAGAAGTGTCTTTCCTCTATTTCCCTTTCGTCTTTTCCTCCAAAATCAACACACGACAGTACGCACACTACACTCTCACCCTTAGCGACCCTCGCGCGAACTGAAACTACAACAGACGACTGCGATGCCGGCTGGCGGGCTGCTAGGCAAGCAGGCGGGCAGCTGCACGTTGTCGTTGAACGAACGTGGGGCGAGGGGGCGGCGCGGAGGGGCGGCGAACGGCGGCCCTTCTGCCTGGCCGCCGGCTGTTGTGTACGGCCGCCACCGCCGGAGGAGGGACGGGCGTCAATCGGACTGAGGAGGGCCAGGTGAAGCAGTAAACATGAATAACGAAAAAATCCTTCAAATTTTTGAGAGATGAAAAGAGTTTTTTTTTGCCCCCCTGAACGAAAACTGCATATCGAAAACCTAAAAATTTACCGATATAAAAACAGATTCGAGAAAATCTGCGAATTATCAAGCATTTTTTAAAATATGAAATTAAGTTTTTGGCATTATTTGAAGCTGCGGATGAATTTTGACCACAGAACATGCACGAACTTACTTGGCAGGTGACACGGGCATATTATGACATGGGGTTGCCTATTAAACGCACAACTTCAGTAGTTCCTGTTGACTACGTTGTACCCAATATCTCTGGATGTATCAAAAAACGAAGAAAAAAAGAGTGAAACCAAAACACTTAATGCGTGTTTTGATTGCTAGAACTACAGCTAGATATAAACCTACCTTTAAGGTCCACCGACCGCCAAATCTTAATTTTTTTCAGTCCCTCCAGGATATATTAAGAAATTTCTATCAAACCAAAGCAATCAAAACTTGTTCGTGTAACTAAAAAAAATCACAAGGAAAAGGTTGTTTTGGTTACAACAAACGTTGTTTTGAAACGGCAGACTTTTTCCTCTTTTGTATACAATATTCTTGGTTTGGAATTTCAACACAATCTGGCAACCCTGCAATAAATGTCAATGAGGAAATAATTATGGCGATTTCAATTTTGAATAACTTCTACATTTTCATTTACTATATTTTTTAAAAATAAGGAACAAAAAATACATGAAATCCGTTCATGAAATACATCATTGACTTCTAATTGTATTGTTATGAAAATTTAGAAAAGTTACACATATTTAATGTGCAGAAAAATACTTGCAACGACAACAGACCATACCAAGTAATGTAAGAATGAGGAGGTATATTTAAAAAATAAATATCTGATATACGGCAAATACTCCAAAACCTAGAAAGGCCATGTTTTATTTAAATAACAAACAAGCTCACAGAGAGAGTCGAAATCCGTTAAACTGGAACATTCTCTAAACACAATTTATCTAGGTATTACCACAGCCTATTCATAATCAGCCTGCCGACTTAACAATCACTTGCTTAAAAATATGCGTAGCTACTTAAACAATCAAAAAACGTAGAAAAACACATCTCTAGAACGGTGGAAAAAATCACTAGGGCAGAGACAAGGGTTAAAAAAAAGTTCTGTTGTAGCCGTTAAATTAAAAATAAATTCCAATAATTTCTCATGGCCTTATTGATTATATTTTATTTTCCGCATGTCCTACGGTTAATACCATGCTTAGTAGGACACCCGGTACATTTTCAAGAAGAACAAGAAAATCCATAACCAAATCGGCGTCAATGAATTGACATAAACTGCTAAGATTTTTCGATCAATACTTTTTAACATTGGTACCAATCACTAATCCTAAAATCCCCTAACAATATATTGCCAACTATTTCAATCTCGATTTCAATTATTGGGGATCGCTCTGTAGCCATTTCCTGACAGCTGAGTAACACCAGGTGCAGTTGACTGACGCCCGATTTACATTTATAGGTTCTCCACTCAAAAAGCAAAAGTTGTGGCCCATGCATGTCGTATAGAAAACGTGGTTTCAAATGTATTTAAATAGGGAAAATATGTACATAATTCCTTTAACACTGTCGTACAATTAAGTAGATCGTGATATTAGCAAACTCAGCCATAAAGATAACATTAGCAAACAATCGAACATACTTATACTGTTGGTAAAACATTTAAATATATAACAGTAACTCAAATATGTATGTAATATTGTTCATAATAAAAATAAAAAAATTAGATATAAAAATCTGGACTATCCATTAAAATTAATATAATACCATACGATCGAAAAAAAAACGGCGTCAAAGACGGCTGGAGAATGTCACAATCTATGATAATTTTGGCGAGGTCAAGCCCTAAACTTCATTTACAGGCCCCGTACTCTTCTTTATTTTTTACTGGCGTTTCGTGTCAGTTGGCCTTATTATAAGATTGTAATTTATTTTTATATGAATTAAAAATTATTTTTAAATGGGGTATAGTTTAAATTTTGAGAAATTATTTTTTGGAAATTAGATTTGTGCGTTTGGAAACGTTATATCCTTTTTTAATCTTTCTATAATTAGTGTTCAATGTTTGTCAATTTTTAGTAAATGACATCTAGAGATTGACCTCGCGAAAATTATCATCGATTGTCATTTCCGAGCCGACTTCGACGCCATTTTTTTCGAACATACGGTATTTAATATCTGCATTACTTAATACCTAATTGAAATAATATACTTGGAGTTATTGCCAATATTTGGATAGTTAAATTGTTCAAAATATGTGGATAATTTTAAATTATGTCTGTAGAGATTAAATTTTTAATATTTCAACAGACAACAGCTATTGTGCATCCAAACATATCAAATTCAATGCATAGCATAAAATTTTTATTCAGCTTTTTAAAATTAAAAAAAATGCAATGGAAAACATCATACGAATCATAACCAATATGGCAATTAAAGTTACAATAGTGTAGCAAGATATTTTTATTAATTTTTCAATATTTTAATAGTATTTGTTAATACAACGGTATGATTTAACCACACAGCTAGTAAAATAAGTAAAAATACCCTTTATTACTTCACCTTCTAGATATTAATGACTATATTTTCCGTTAAGTATTGACAGTTTAGTGTTTTTACTGATTTGTTTCACGTGAGGTCTTTATTCTATCAAATCTATTATATTAAAACTTGAACAGGACCAATATATTCAATCTTGCTGATTATACAAGGTGTCCCAGAAATAAGTGCAAGTATTTTAACTGGTAGTATAGTTCAACCCCAGAAACACGCCTATGAGGCTTTTCTAGCGAAAATTTGTTTTTGAAAATTCGGAATTTTTTGAAAAAAATTTTGGAGTTTTTTTTAGTTAAAAAAACATAATTTCTTGATAATATGGCAATATAACATAGGTAGTAGATTAAATTGACAAGAAAGAAAATCCAGAAAAGATCCAGTGCTTCATTTTCTTCTCAATATTAATTTCCAGGAAAGCAAACTTTAACTCGAAATTCAACTAAAAAGGAAACAAGCACACCCTCTGGCTGGCATTCTGCATTTGATTACAAAAGATACACAAAACTTTATTCACTGCCGCCGTGCCGCCTTTTTATCCCCGTTGTTCTTGCTGCTGCCGCCGCCTATCGGTCGATGCTAGCGTCAATAATGAATTATTCAACAAATTAAATTGGCTCCTGAAAAAATTATCGATCGAGCCAAGAGACCCGGTTACGGAGAGGGTAGGCAATCTCCTCCTATGAATATTCATCTTACGTCATTTGGATTTTAAGCTTTATTGAAAACTGTTGTATTAGAATGTTGGAAAGTCATCGGAGGCTATTTACCATATCGGAGTGCGCCAAGCCATTAAACTGTTTTCTTTTTCTCAAAATAGAACAGAAATATTCAGTTTTCAAGAAGGAACACGGTTAAAATAAAAAAAATTGTGTTGTAACGTTTTTAGTTCGTTACATGTATTTTTTATATATGATTTATATGATGTCTGGCGTATCGTCACCCGATTCCGTATCGTTCAGGCCGGATAGTTTATTTGACGCGCTTGGCGTGATTTTTACGTTCTCTGGTCCACAACCCTGTTATCGTTTGACACAACCCTGTTATCGCTCTGTGGAGGCGCTGTCAACATCGCTTCTATCAACTCTCTGTGCTGTCGACTGACTTTTGCTTTTAGCGCTTTGTAGCCTAACCTAACCATCCCGGCTTTTAGAAATGGTGATTATTTAAATCTTGCTGTATAATCTGAATCAGCTGCTATTTCAAAGCAACAGGTAAAGATAAAATATTATCCTTTTAGATTCGATATTATTACTGCATATTTTTAGGGTAGAGTTTTGGATGTCCCAACCTAACTTGTATTTGTATTTTGCTGGCACGTTGGCGTCCCTTTTCTTTTGTCCTCCAGAATGTCCCTTGGAAGAAAGGACATGTTCTCTGTTATTTAGTGAGCCCTCGGAAGTAATTCGAGGTAGGTTCATTTTGTTTATTAGACCTTGTTTGATTTTAAACAAGAGTTTCGTATTTTTAGGGTCCAAGGTACGGACTATTTACAAGGTACGGGCATTATCCAAGGTCATAGTAGTATCCAAGGTACGGGTAGTGTTCCCCTGTACCGTTGTCTTATGGGCGGACTGTGTCCCAGGTTATGGTTCAAGTTACGGACAATATCCAAGGTCCTAGTAGTGTTCCAAGGTACGGGTAGTGTCCCCATATTGCTACAGTATGGATACAGCGTAAGCCCCATGGTCTTTATATTTTTTATACATAATAATAAAAAAATAAAAATCAATTACTGAACTAGATATAATCACAAGGTGTTATATCCGAATGACAGTGTGTATCCAAATCCAAACAAGCATTTTAACAATCAATAAAACGGCGTACCTGGCAAACATCAGCCGAACAGAAGATTAAAGATGGAATAAAAAGTAGAAAAAAGCCGTCTGCCTGTTTCGTGCATGCATTAAAATTAGATTTCAAACAGGATGTTTGAACTTAAAACGTTTCATAGGCCATACGAGAAATTATCTTAAGAGCCTGCGTATTTAGACCTAGGCTTTCAAAAATAATTTATGTACGTACTACTGAGAAATTTGCCTTTATAAATCCCAAAGAAAACGATTTTAGGTCGAATAAATATTTATCCTCTTAATTGGGATCTGTTGTTGACAATGCGGAGGAGAAAAGCCTGTAGAAAGACAATAATTGAGGAGCAATTGATTGAAAAAATTGCCTTGATAATTCCTATTTTTTTTATTTATTATTAAACCAATTTGAAAATAAAAAAGCATACGAAATTTTATGAGCTATTTTATATAGTGATTTTTTTATGTTAGGAATAAAATAAAACTTTAAGAAATATGATTTTTTTTAACCTGGCTGGGCAATTAAAATGAAAGAGTAAAGGAACAGAAAATACATATATGTACATTCCTATCCTATATCCTTATATCTAGGCATCCGCAGGAATATTTTCTGTGATAAAGGGTTTAAATAGCCGGCGCATTCACCATTTTGTCATTATACTCTAGATTTTGTAAGTCTGGTTAAATTTATACATTTTTTATATTATATAAAAAAGTTAAATAAAGAAGTAATTTCGATTGATATTATAAAATGATAATCGTCAACGCATGTGGCGATATTACGATCAGAGACGAAATAAAAACATTCAATGGGATCAAAAATTAAAAGAAAAACGGATAATCGCTAAAAAATTTGAAACCAAAGTAATCAAAAGTCATCCTTGCAACTTCGTGTCGACTGGATAAATAATAATAATAATTTTTAATAATCAGTATTTTTCACTTAATGAATAATGAAATTAAGATTTTACGCTAACTAAAATTCAAAGTCTGAAGTTTGGGAGACTTCTAGAAGTACCTTAGAATTTTAATAATAATGACGAAATTAAAGAATATTGAATACTTAGTAATAATTCATTAACTATAATATAATATATAATTAGTAGATATTTTGGCAACATAGCTAGTTATAGTATGTCCCCTTGATCAGTAAGAATTAAAATTACTGATTTAGCTGAATAGATGATGATTTAGATGAAGTTACAGGGGGATCAAAAGTGTGCCATGAGTTACTTCGATATGGTGATGAGCAAATGGAAGACCAAGACTCCCTTCGTCTTGTGCGTGCAGTTAATAAGTAGTTTTAATCTTGGTATTGCAGGGTCCAGTCATGATGTTGGTCTTGTTGCAAAATTTTTGCAAGTCTTGCATTTTTTAATAGATTTTTACTAGATGCACTTTCTGCATAGAAAATCTTTAAATAAATGGTATTTTAGTAATTTAATGCAAATAAAACTTAAAAAAAATTCTAGAACATTATTGAATCAGCGTTTCATTCTTTAAAATGTTATGCAATAGTCGGGAAAACACTATTTGTAATAAACTTGAACAAATAAGTCATTTTTTATGTGAACATAACGGTTCATAAAGTTAATGAAAACTTTGTAGTACGGTTCTGGTCCAGTTAGTGGAGTGTTCGTTCCTTTCCTAGCTAGATTATAGGCAAAGCAAAGGAAATGATCTAGCTAGGAAAGGAGCGAATACTGGACCAGAACTGTTCTGTTTTCCAAGCGGGAACCAACTGAAAGCGGAACTGAAGAATCTGGAAGACTCCTTCCGTAACCTGGAATGGGTGTCTTCCAAAGGTCTAAGACACTCGAAAAAGTTCCTCAGAACTTACGACCGAGAAAAATTAAAGGTTTTCCTTGATTTAAGTAAAAACAATCTACGGATTGTCACGGGGTTTCTAACAGGACACTGTCTCCTCAATGAACACCTCAGTAGGCTGGAGTTGAGAAACAACGGCGAATGCAGATTCTGTGGAGAAAATGGGGAAACACCAGAACACCTTATCACTGAATGCGCCGAGACGACGATCATTCGTGCCATGAACTTTGGTACGGCTGATGTTGAGAATGGAGAGGATCTCTGTGGAGCCGTCTCAGATACTGGCTTTTGTTAAAGCCCTGAGACTGTATGATGAGTTATAACTCGTTATAACTGAAGAAAGGGGAACACATAATAGATCTGTAAGGTCGCGGTGATTAACTCCCCTCCTAAACATTCTACATTCTACATTCTTCAAGACCGCAAGAGTTTTCCATCTTTGGTCTTGGTCTTGCAGATCTAAAGCTAGTCTTGATCTTGCTTTTTGTGCAAACCAATATCGCAAAACTAAAACCTCATCATTACTTCGACAAAAAAGGCTGTGCTCGACTAAAATTTTCGTGAGATTTAATAAATTTGTGTTGGCACCTTCGGAAATTTCCACATATAGCATATTAACTAAGATCATCACCTCATATTTAACACCCTTGCAAAGCCCATTTACTGATTTTAGTTCAGTTATCATAACTTGAGCGAATTACATAAATTTCTTTGTACAAGATATAGATACATTCTGACCAATTCGTCTTGTCGAAAGCACTCCGTCCTCACACAAAGTGACCATAATTCACGCGGGAAAACGTCACGTCAAGCAAAGGGTTTTGCTTCTGGTGGGCGGCTCGTAAATTCGGCCTCGGTCGCCCGCTTTTTGGCACGTCGCCTCTTAGTCGACGCCGCCGCCGAATCTGGTGTCGGGCGACGACGGCTCCGGGCCAGAGCGTCGCGGTGCCGTCGCCGACGCCGCGGTTCTGCGTACCGACGACGCACGAACGAGAAACGGTCACGCGATGCCCGCGAAATACCACGTTTGCGAAGGAACGGTATCTCTTTTTTATGAAAATTTTTAGTGTTTTTTTATCGATATAATGTGGGTGATTCCATTCTAAAGCCGAGGACAGACTAACGAATGATACCATTCGTTCGTATTGTAGCATTACTACCCGTTCGCATCGGGTGACATGACACATTTGAAAGAATCTTTTTCTTTCGCTTAGGGACGCACGATTCGAATCGATTTTAATCGAAGATCGATCTTTTTGCCCAAAATATCGATTAAAATCGATCGATTTTTATCAAACGATCTTTTGGTAGAATCGATCTTTTTTCAAAATCGAAGATCGATTTTATTTATACATTTTTACAGGGTTATTTATTTGTTATAATAAAAAAAAAACACTTTAGTTTTGTTTGAAAATTTGTTTACAGTGCATCTCTAATAAAACGCCATCTAGCAATGAATTGAAAAATTAAGTTTAAGTGCTCGCTACCGCATGCGCCTATGTCTGTTTATCACTTTGATATTAGGTGTCAGATTTTTGTCGGTGATTCCCATATTTTTATATTTTAGATAACAGAATATTTTTTGATTTTAGCTTCTTTCCAACCGACTGTTATATCAAAATTACAGAATTTACCAGTACAAATTCTGTGTCAAAATCATAATAAGCATGCAAAAAGCCGAATAATTCTATTTTAACATTGTCATAGTATTTTTAATTTTTACAAGTATGTCTCGGTTTGTGGGTGTTTCTGATTCAGTTTGGGATGACTCTTATTCAGTTTCAATTTTAAATGTGTTAATAAACGGTTTTACGATTTTTCTGTATCTATTTTTTTTATAATTATATTGTATTTTAATTATACCAGTACACCAATACCAAAGCCAATACATTCAGAATCGAATATCGATATTTAATAAGATCGATCTTTTGTTTCCGATTTTTTTCTGGATCGATCTTGTTATGTCCGATCTTGAATCGATTCAAAATATCGATTTATTTTATTTTTGGGACATCCCTTTCGCTAGCATTTCCACCGTTCGTACTCTTTCCAGTTCCTGCATTTTGCCGATACGTTCACACTAAGGTGCACCAAAAAAAATTTATTTTGGTGCACACAGTTTTTTTTTCTTTTTAGTTAAAATCTGCTAAAAAGTTTAAGCTTTTAATATTAATATTAAGAGCCGCCTCATCGTGATTTTCTATTTCTCATTTAAGTAACACGAGGAAACAAATTCTTTTTGTTTGGAATTTTATTGCGTTCTAACAAATAAAAAAATAAAAAGAATTATACAGGGTTGTTCACCACATACGACACGGAGTATTGTAGCTAAACGATTAGAGTTTTACAAATTGTAAGTTTTTGGTTCGTTGAAGGACTATTAGAGCTACAATTTAAAAATAATTTTACAAGATACAGAGTGTCCCAAATAAGTAAAAAATATTATAGTTGTATTTTTTTAAATGGAACACCCTGTATATTATTCTATTTTCGGATTTTACGATTGAAATAAGGTAAATTTGATTAAGGTTTATCACACTTAAACCTTACCGTTTTTGAAATATTTTCAATTTTGTGAAATTGCAGTAAAAATTTTAAGGCTTCATTTCTCCAAGGGTATCAAAGTTTTTAATACTAAGTATTTGCTGAAGATTATTTATTGGTCATATATTGTGTTGCAATAATAAAAATTATACTACCTTATACAGAGTGTCTAAAAATTTATATTAAATAATTACTAGTTTTAAACGGCAATAACTTGTTTAATTTAAATGGAACACCCTGTATATTTTACTATAATCAGATGCACAATTTAATTGTCTATTAAATTGTATTATACCAGTTTTTACCTATCTCTTCAAGTTTTCGTAGAAAATGCATTTTCTTATAATTTAGACCTCATTTGTCACTATACCCACGGAATATTGACATTTTAGATTATTTTTAAAAATGTAACAAATTTTAAAAGAGTACTAGATGCTAATATTGTCGATATAGTTCGCTTATTTCATTAAAAAAAATAAAAAAAAAAGGTTTAAATACTTTTTGTTAAAGAGGACCAATTAATATGATCCCAGGATTCAAACTACGTTAATTGGCTGTTTACGTTGATTAATAGTAATTGCTCCAAACACTAAAAAACTGAATTTCGTATGTGTATCAGACGTCAACAAACATTTTTTGACGAATGCTTTTATTATTTATAACAGAGACGTTCATTTTCATCAACTTATTATTATATTGATTCCTGAGTCAAATCTACATTTATTTAGATCAATTTAATAATTAAAACAATTAAGTATGTAATAAACTAATTTTTGGACGGAAATAATGGTTCTATATTTAATGGGTGTATACTCTGTACAAAGATTTAAATAGTTTTCTAGTTTAGCTACAATTAGTAGTGGGAACTATCGAATGAATACTATCGAAACATTCGATAGTTGCAATTCATTCGAATAATTCGATAGTTAGTAAGAAAACATTCGTTGAAAACTATTCGAATAAAAATTATCGAATAGATCCGTCATCTGCCTTGAAATATTGCATTCTAGTAATTCGGCAGCAAAAACCATTCATTTATAAAATTCATTCATTTATCAAATTCATTTATTTGTCAGGATCGATTATAATAAAATATTAACTGGATTTTAGTTGTCGCCCGGCGACGTAGGTTTCTTTCCGAGAAACACGACAGCGGTCGGTGGCAATGCTATGAAAGAAGCCGGCATCTTTGATTTTTGCGGAGTCAGATATAGATAAGGACACATTATTTTTTTTTTTTTATTGAGGTGCTAGTATTTACACAGAAAATACATTATGAAGGGCGCTGTTGCCATATTTTGGCATTAGTTGATATTAGCAAAGAATATTATTGTTTGGCTTTAGTTAGTTAGGGATAGTATGTCTATATATTCTGTATTTTTTTTATTAATATTCTGTTGTTACACTGCAATAATACTTGTTATTTTGGATGTAAGAACATGAAAGTGATTTTTAATTTTTTTAAGCAAAGACTGGTTTAATAAATAATAATAACAGTAATAATTTGTTATACCTATTAACAACAAAATTTAAAATGATTTAATATAAATATTTTTTTAAGTAGTAGCAAAATATAAACAACAAATTAGATGTCAAAATTATTTATATTAGATCCTATTTAAAAATAATATAGTCTTTAAATTTTTTGGCAACGTTGGTTTGTTAAATAATAATAATTACAGAACTAATTTGTTATATTAACAACAAATTTTAAAATCATGAAATATAAACATTTATTAATTTTCTAAGCATGCAGTGTAATGGAACGAAAATATAAATAAAAATTAGAAATCAAAATTATTTATATTAGGTGCTTTATATCTCTATTTAAAAATTATATTAATTAATTATATTACTTTTACTGGCATTTACTTTAAAAAATAAATGAAATATTTCTTCGCAAAAAACTACATGTAAGAGAATTAGCATAAACAAAATACAAACATCGTTAACTTTTTTTTAAAATTGGCACGTGTAAAACTTTCATTTTAATTTTCTCACCCCATAGTTTGAGTTCGATTACCATTTACTTAACCGCATTACTTAAATATGATTATTAAGTTCAACTAATTCATATTATTAAAACATCTAAAATACAAATATGTATTTTTAAAATTAATTGTAAGTTCATCTCATCTCTCTTAAAAATTGCTACTTCTCAAAATTTCCCATTAAAAAATAGACCATATACCATATAAAATTAAATAATTGAAAGATCGGACTACGGAAAACCACACAAATTATCGAAAAAATTTTGACCACCTGCACATGCACACAATCGTCAATAAATAAAATTAAAAAATAACTACTATTTTAGTATTTTAACTATTTTAATAAACGCAAAAATAGCACAGTATTTATACGGCGAAGTTATAAAAATTTGGAAGAACTAATAATGCACTGACGCATACAAAAATCAAACGAATACTAAATTTCATTTATCAAAAGCATTCGATAGTCGTGGCTCAACGATAACCATTTAGTCGCACGGCGAGATTGTCACATATGCTTTAGTATACAAATGAATGAATGATTTTATTCGAATAAAACCATTCGATAGTTGAAATCATTCATTCATTAACCATTCGATAGTCTAAATCATTCGATAGTTCCCATCGCTAGCTACAATACTCCGTGTCGTATGTGGTGAACAACCCTGTACATAAAAAGAAAAACAATTTTCAACATCAACTTCAAAATAACCAAACTAATTAAGGAAGACTGGATAAGCGGTGTATTCATTCAAGCTGATAGCTCAAAAACGAGAACTATGAATAGAGGTATAGCTGGAAAATTGTGACAAAGAATGTCACAATTTTCCAGATGAAATATCGGCTATCCCCTATTGTGTAGTGTAGAAGAAATAATAAGGCAGGAGAGAACTCAGGAGTGGAACTCTGTAACTAAATACCGATGAAGAATACTGTCCTTGGCCGTAGAAACTAAACGGCAAGCGACAATATTCTTCATCGCTACCGATCGCTGTTTAGTTCCAACCCTGCTTTCAGTTGCCATCGTCATACATAGCCAAGAAGCGCCGAAGGCATTTAATTCCATAGAAGTAAATTATAGCCTAATATGGGAATGTATAATTCTAAAATTCTGAATACCTTGAGAGAACTCAACCTGAGCACCGAGGCAAGATAATCACAAGAGCAGCGAATAGGCAGATAAAATCAATGCCATTCGGATAGAACATGTTTGGCGATGTCTATCGACAATTCACATAAGTTTTTGTGCGGTTTTGTAACTTTGAACGAAACATAATTTGAACGAAGTTTTTTAAAGATGGCGGCAGCTATAAACAATGTTCAAAATTGTAACAAGTGTTTTGTGAATTTTAAGCAAAGCGATACTATAATTAAATGTAGCGGAATATGTGAGCAAATAGTGCATAAGCATTGTACCAATCTCGGAAGAAATGAAAGTAAAATCTTACCAGAGTGTCCTAATCTACGATGGTTTTGTGATCAATGTGTCAAAAACACATCTATTTTGTCAGCAGTCTTCCAGAATTTAGACAAGAAATTGAACGAGCTTCTGGAAACTGTAAGTACACAGTCTACACTAATTAAGGAGCAAGGCACAAGAATACACACACTGGAAAAATCTTTGAGTATTTACCAAAACCAAGAAAATAAAAATATTTGCAATAATATAACCAAAACCAAAACAACAAAGTCACCGCCATCTACAACTGCAACGTTGACTGGAACACAACAAATAGAGGAATCTAGACTTAATCCAAGTGTTATTAAGATAAACCGCAAGAGGGAGACAAATAGCAACAATTTGTCGAATAAGGGCGCCGAAAAAAACCGAAGCTATTAACAAATCGCATAGAGAGTGTTCGCATCAACAACATAAGAAATCCGGAAGACCTAAGCAGCAGAGGTACATCAAGGGAGCAATGTAGAGAAGACAAGTCTTAAAGCTGTTGAGAAGCATGCCTGGATTTATGTTACTCGTCTGATAGAAATACATCTCAAGATGATATAATATCTCACCTTTCTCAGATCTGCAAAATTGAGTGTACAAAGTTGGAACAGAAAAACAGCGACAGAGTGGCATCGTTTAGAATTCGCGCACCATTCGACAAAAAGGACGAAATCATGGATGGAAATATATGGCCCAATGGAACGTGGATCAACAGATTCTACTTCCCATCAAGCAAAACAAGACCGCAGGACTTAAGAAACTACGGCACAGGTGTTTCCGACAACGAAGACGATTTTTTAAACAGGACCATGATCGAGATACCATCAACATAATGCATTTTAATATTCAGGGGTTGACCCCAGACAAGCTGATAAGCCTGGAAGCAATTCTGGATGAATCCAAAATCGATGTCTGCTGCCTGTCAGAGCATTGGACAGAGGGTAGTATTAGCTCTTTGAGTTTTGGTAATTATAAGAGTGGTTAGCTCATTTTGTAGAAAGGAATTCAAGAGAGGTGGAGTCTGCATCATATTAAAAGCCGGCCTTGATTGTATAAATATTTCAAGTGAAAAGATCTGTATCGAAAAAGAATTCGAAATATGCTCAGTTAAAATAAATATTAATTCTCAAACATTTTTAGTCTGTACTGTTTATAGATCTCCAAATGCAAATTTTGATATCTTTGTGAATGGATTGTCATCATTTTTATGTACTTATTATGACAATCAAGTAAATTATATAATTTGTGGCGACGTGAATGTGAACTTCTTGTCTGCGGTGAATGATAACAGCAAATCAATACTGACCAACCTATTGTTGGAGTATAATTTAAAGCCTACGATTTTTGTGCCAACTCGTATAACAAGTAATACCCGAATCATGTATCGACAATATATTTACTGATATATTAGAATTTTCGACTGCAGTTAATGATAATGAACTTTCGGACCATACATATCAAATTTTAAAATTTAAAAAGTTAAACAAGCTCTTGTTTATCCTATGTCGGAGAAAAGAAAATTTAATGCGAATTCGATTTTTACTTTTAATCAATTAATTTCTAATACTGACTGGTTTTCTGTAACGGATCTAAACATGGAGGCTAATTTGATTTTTGAATCATTTTTTAACAATTTCTTTCACATGTTTGATTTTGCTTTCCCACTGCAAATGGTCAAAATGAGGCCAAAATCAATAAAAAATCAGTGGATATCAAGGGAAACAAAGGAACTATCAAAATTGGTAAAGGAAATGGCCTCAATAAACAAACATATAAATAACGCTATGTATAACGAACGCTACCTGGCAGTACGAAAACTCTACCGGCAAAAATTAAAATATGAAAAAGAACGTTTAACGATAATCGTATATCTTCCTCAAAATATAAATAAAACGGCATGGAGGGTCATAAACGAGAATAGACAAGGAGGTAGAAATAGTTTATCCGTATCGCATTTATATGACCCACTCTCCGAGAATGTTATTATTTCAGATACAAAAACAATTTGTAATAAATTAAATAAGTTTTTTGTCGATAATACCACACAAAACACAGAAAATCTAGTTTTTTAACAATAATTCTTTAAATAGGCCATTTTTTCTATATCCAACCAATCCTGAAAAAATTTTGAAAGCTATACACAGAGTATCCAATAAACGATCATACGGCGTCGATGGTCTTCCGGGCACTTTATTAATCGAAGTTGCGGAAATATCATATCCTTTGTCGGTGGTCATTAACCATAGTTTTGCACAGAGGATATATCCCGACATATTTAAAAAATCTCGAATTTTGCCAATCTATAAAGGTAAGGGGGATAAACGCGAAGCAAAAAACTATAGACCTGTAGCCCTTCAGAGCCAGTTTGCTAAAATTTTTGAATATTTTAATCAAAGGCTTTGTAAGTTGTTAGAAAAATACCATCTTTTATCTCCCCATCAAAATGGATTCAGGGCAAATTTCTCCACAGAAACGGACTTAATAATGCTACAAAAAATATTATAAAAGGCTTAGAAGAACGAAAATTTGTTTGTGGTTTGTTTTTTGATATGACGCGTGCATTTGACTCGGTGAATCATGAACTTTTAATTCATAAATTAAACTGCATGGGTATTCGGGGCCCTCCTCTGAACTGGCTAAAATCGTATCTGTCTAGCAGAACTCAGTTAGTTGAGAAGGACGGTACTAGATCTGAGATGGAAAAAATTAGCCTAGGAACACCTCAAGGCTCTTGTCTATCGCCAACGTCATTCAATGTATTTATTAATGATTTACCACAAAAAATATCCACGTATGGTGTACCAATCCTATACGCGGATGACTGTAACGTCATAATACTGGACAGTCCAGCAAATGCTGAGCTGGTCTTACCATAATGGACTTAAACTAAATGCTTCCAAGTCTAATATAGTAGAGTTTGCTACAAAGAATAGATCCCTCGACTATAGTTTGTTAGTGAAGGCCGAAAATCGGTCTCTTGAGAGTGTCCACTGCAGTAAATTCCTGGGCGTACATCTAGACCAGAAGCTAACATGGAGAGGCCATACCAAGTCAGTAACTGCAAAGTTAAGTTCTGCTTCCTTTTTGATTAAAAACTTGAAGCATACAGTTTCTGGTGAAACAATAAAACTGATTTATTATGGATTGGTACAATCTGTGTTGGCGTATGGTCTGGTGTACTGGGGACACTCCGGTGAAGTGGGTTCGGTTTTGTGGCCCAAAAGAAAATAGTAAGAATCATGGCTGGGAGGGGTCAGAAAGACTCATGCAGGCCATGTTTTCAATCGCTAAATATTATGACTTTATATTCTTTGTACTTATATTCAATTATTGTATTTACAATTAAGAATGAGGAAGAATTATCCCGACGGCGGGAAGTTCACAGTCACAACACCCGCTACAAAGATGAATTTGATATCCCATATACGCGCCTTACTATGGGGCAACACAACCCATCAATATTTGGGAGAAAGTGTTTAAACAAAATGAGAAGAGTGTCCGTAGAGTTTAACTCTCTAAACCTAAACAAAAAAATAAGTTTAATTTAAAGAAATTTTTATATCAAGGAGCTATTACACTCTAGACGATTCTCCGGGAGCCGGAAATTCCAGGCTTGTCAGCACATATACACAATGATTCTTCTTTACAATTGTTTTTGTTTGTGTATAAAAACATGTATAGTTGTTTTATATTTGTATTTGTATGATTTTCTGTCAAAAATTGTTGTTTTCTGTATATATATTTATCGACGATCCTATAATCTAAGTACCATGTATTTATATTAAAAGGAATTAATAAACTAAACTAAACTAAACTAAACATACATGACAATACCATGGAACAATCAAAGCATTGTGTTTATCGGGGTGAGCGTGCACCAAAGAGGGGCAAGGTGCGTCTACCGACCAACGAGATCATGACCACAGTTTTTTAGAATGCACAGAGTGTCATTCACATCAATTATCTTGAAAAGGCTGAAACGATCACCGCTTTGGGACAAATTCGATATTCCAATTCGCATTTGGCGAAGGAAAAGTTGCTGTTCAATCAAGACAATGCACCGGTGAATGCTCCCCATAAATTGGTCTACGAACTGCTACTCCATCCACCATAGTCTCCAGATTTAGCCCCCTGTGAAGATAATTTGGGTTGAATAAGAACCTCGTCACTGAAGCCCATTTTGAGGGCATTTTTCAAACATTATTTGAAAGGAATCAAACAGCCCTCTGGTCGGTCTTTTCTTCCTTATGTAACATTTTTGGCACTCAAATGGTACCTGATCCTGATAGATACATCTTCTTTCATATGATCGAGAATTTATGATTTCGTCTTTTTATTAAAGTAGATACTATTAGCTTTAAAGACATGTTTAAATATCGTCCTGTATATTACTTTTAAAGCTAGAGAGAAAAAGAGAGAATTTGGAGAATGAATTTAGTAAATTATGACGTTGTGCATTTCAGGTAGGCAACACTAACGAACAACAAAAAGCTCCCATTTCATCCACCGTAACGAATCGACTAACACAATGGAAAAAATAAAAGAGACGAGAGCAAATTCCAGGCTCACGAGCACCATTCTGAATCAGAGGCCTGACCTTTTCTGCTGTATGTATCGGAGTAACGATTTTCCGTCACAATAGGACGACTGACTGACTACGTACTTTCCATCGTTGTTTCTCTTCGGTTTCCGTAACGTTGGATGTTTGTTCAGCTCGTTCTCGTCATTAATCATTCTATGTATACAGTTAAATATTTTTTCTATACTGTTTTTGAATAAGACGGATTTAGGAATTTTTCTAGAAAGTGTTCATCAAAGTGAAATGGAGATTATTTAAAAAAAAGATTGATCATAAAATATCATAAATGATAAAATAAAGAGGAAGTCCCTGTAGGCGTTGAAGAAAAATCTGGAGTTAGAGAATCCATAGAGTCTAATCACTAACTAGTAGAGATGAGCAAAATTGTGATTCTCCAATCGCAATTGATATTGCCATTGCGATTTTTAAATCGCAGCGACTGTAACCTGCGACTGCGATTTTAATGGTTATATATTGCACTAGGTATATAATTGTCTGTGAATATATCTATAGTTTAAAAGTCCGAGTTAATAATAACAAGTTGTTCTCAATTATCTAATTCTTTATCCAATTCTTAAAAAACATAAAATAATTATTTTTTTAAGATGGCTCGCCTCTATAACTTTTTTGTTTTTTTTCAGATAAAAAAACAGATTTGGTACATTAGTATATGACATAAACCAGGATTGATTGACGTATTCAATTGATTTGTATTCAATCCTGTTTTACCTTAAATAACTACAACTTTTAATTTTTGAATGACACCCTAGGTATTTTTCAAGGTATTTTTATTACTTTATTCGATTGAAAAAGACACTCTGAATAGAATGACATATTATCATATATCAACTTTTGAAATTTCCGCATATAGTTTAATTGGAAATTGTAAGATACGGTTCATAACGACAATCGGACTCGAACTACCAAGTATTTGGTACCAAATTATTCAAAAAAAAAATTTTTTCTAAATATGCCAATGAGCCACAAGACACGAAAAACAATAGACTATCAAACCTTTTTTTCCAAGGCATCTTGACTAAAAATTAGTGTTTTTGTTTTTAACACAGCCATATTCTAGATTGAAATTTAAAATAAGAAAATGTCAAAAGTTGCCATATGATATGCCATTCTATTCAGAGTGTCATTTTCTATGGAATAAAGTAAAAAATTCCGAGGGTGCCATTTAAAAATCAAAAGTTGTAGTCATTTTCGGTGAAACAGGAACCAAAAACAACTGAATACGTCAATCAATCCAAATTTATATCATATACTAATACACCAAATTGGTGCACCACTCTTGAGAAACACCTGGTATATTATTGAGCGTGGCCCTAGAAAATAATACCTTCTCTGTAAATAAATAATATATCAGAGAGAAAATTCAAACACTGTTTACTAAAAAATGCTTCAATAGACCACAAAATTACATTCGGAACAATATCGCAAATAGCAACTCCTAAAAATTCAAACTCGCAGATATAAATCACAGTCCCAGTTTACAAAATCACAATCGCAGCCAAATCGCAAATCGCAACAAAGTCGCAGCTGGCAGCTATAGTAATACTGGTTGCCTATATTGAAACTCGCAAATAGGAGATATCGCAATCGCAGTTTCCTATGAAAGAAAATCGCAGGTTGCGATTACACTTTTAAAATCGCTGGGATTGAATCGCAGTTTGCGATTTTTTGGTCATCTCTACTAAGTAGTCAACATGTTTAATTTCTGTCAATGATGAAATTTAAATAAAAGTTTCTTTATAAAAAGATTTTTGAAATTAATATCTTTATTTTGCACCATCTTGTAATATACACAATGCCTATTAGCACAAAATAACTTGAAGTCAAGAATCAAATTCCTCTTATAACGATAAAAATATCACAAGCACTAAAATCATCCAATTCCAAAAATAATTAGTCAGATGAAGGTGAAATACTTGAAGGTACCAAAAACCTGCGGTACTGCTATTCGAGTTAAGAGACGAAAACAAAGAACAGCCATTAATCAAATCGTGGTACGATTTCGTTTACAAAATTCGACACTGAGATACATGCGCCCACGGGCAATGTCGGCAATTTTTCTTCTTGGCAGTACCTACTAATTAGTGATTGAAATTTACACACACGCTCAGATCAGTATGTCAAGGTAATCTCCTATATAAATTATATCTCGAATGATGTAAATCATTGACAAAAAAGAGTTAAGTCGTCCTGTTTTAGTGGCAAAAATTTATTAAATTTATAAACAATCTATTCAGAAGTTACCTGATATAGTATACTTCAATTGAACTGTAAATAAATAAAAATGTACAGAACAAAAATGACAACAATTATCAAATCGATTGTTCAGGAACTTGGAACACCCGCAAAAAGAAAATTCTAGTCTTCCAACTCCCAGTGAATGACATCGTTATCCAGTGTTGCCACAAGCTACCTAACTAAATAACAGAACATACCGTATGACCGAAAAAAAACGGCGTCTAGTTGGCTTGGAAATGACAATCGATGACATTCCTCATGTAATTTTACAAATAAAATGACAGCGATCTTCATTTCGTAGCCATCGCTGACGCCGTTTTTTTCGATCATATTGTATACAGGGTTGTTCACCACATACGACACGGAGCATTGTAGCTAAATGATTAGATTTTTACAAATTGTTAGTTCTGGGTTCGTTGAAGGACTATTAGAGCTACAATTTAAAAATATTTTTACAAGATACAGAGTGTGCCAAATATGTAAAAAATATTATAGTTGCATTTTTTTAAATGGAACACCCTATATATTATACAATTTTTAGATTCTACGAATGAAATAAAGGTAAATTTGATTAAGGTTTATCACACTTAAACCTTACCGTTTTTTAAATATTTTCAATTTTGTGAAATTGCAGTAAAAAATTTAAGGCTTCATTTTTCCAAGGGTATCAAAGTTTTTAATACTACATATTTACTGAAGATTATTTATTGATCAGATATTGTGTTGCGATAATAAAAATTATACTTTCTTATACAGAGTGTCCAAAAATTTATGTTAAATAATGACTAGCTTTAAACGGCTGTAACTTGTTTAATTTAAATGGAACACCCTGTATATTTTACTTAATTCATATGCACTATTTAATTGTCTATCAAATTATATTACACCGTTTTTACCTATCTCTTCAAGTTTTCATAGAAAATGCCTTTTCTTATAATTTAGACCTCATTTATCACTATACCTATGGAATATTGACATTTTAGATTATTTTTAAAGATGTAACAAATTTTGAAAGAGTACAGATACTAATATTGTCGATATAGTTCGATTATTTCATTAAAAAATTAAAAAAAAAATTAAATATTATTTGTTAAAAAGGACCAATTAATATGATCCTAGTATTCAGACTACATTAATTGACTGTTTACGTTGATTAATCAATACTAAAAACTAAAAAAAAAATCCAAATTCTAAAAAACTGAATTTTGCATGTGCATTAGACAGTATAAATTTTATTTTAATTTTTGACGAATGCTTATTTTTATAACAGAGACGTTAATTTTCGTAAACTTATTATTATATTGATTTCTGAGTCAAATCCACATTTATTTAGAATAATTTATTAATTAAAATAGTATGTAATTAATTAATTTTTGGGAGGAAATTGTATTTAATAGGTATACTCTTTTACAAAGATTTAAATAGTTTTCTGTTTGTAACAAATGGGCTTGCAATATTATTATTTTTGAATAGTATTTTGTACATATGTTACTTTAAAAAAAATCTAAAATGTCAATATTCCATGGGTATAGTGATAAATGAGGTCTAAATTATAAAAAAATGCATTTTCTTTGAAAACTTGAAGAGATAGGTAAAAAATGGTATAGTACAATTTGATAGACAATTAAATTGTGCATCTGAATCACGTAAAATATACAGGGTGTTCCATTTAAATTAAACAAGTTATTGTCGTTTAAAGCTAGTAATTATTTAATATAAATTTTTGGACACTCTGTATAAGGAAGTATAATTTTTATTATTGCAGCACAATATCTGATCTATAAATAATCTTCAGTAAATATGTAGTATTAAAAACTCTGATACCCTTGGAGAAATGAAGCCTTAAATTTTTTACTGCAATTTCACAAAATTGAAAATATTTCAAAAACGGCAAAGTTTAAGTGTGATAAACCTTAATCAAATTTACCTTTATTTTAATCGTAGAATCTAAAAATAGAATAATATACAGGGTATTCCATTTAAAAAAATACAACTATAATGTTTTTTACTTATTTGGGACACTCTGTATCTTTTAAAATTATTTTTAATTATAGCTCTAATGGTCCTACAACGAACCCAAAACTTACAATTTGTAAAAATCTAACCGTTTAGCTACAATACTCCGTGTCGTATGTGGTGAACAACCCTGTATAGACGACAAAATTCTAGTCCATTTCTTATTAACAAAAAACAATTGTCCTTCACCGTAGATCCATAGTGTTCAGAATTTTTAACTAATAATTCACAAAGAAAGGCTTATTGTTTCTAAAAAAACAGTAAAAAGGACAAGTCGTTCTTTCTTTACAGAACTCGAACCACTCGAGACAAACGAACACGTGACGCAAAAAATGGCCTTCCAACTGGAAAATTTTAATTAAAAAACACGGCGCTTTAAAAGCCGGCAGCTTAATTCCGTGTCGCTGTTCAGTTCATTCCGAGAGTTCAATTTCATTTGTCAAATATTTACCTCTGAGCTGACAAAAATTTAAACACCCCTCGCTCGATTCTACGGCTAGCGCGAAAATCTTTGCAGATATTTTTCTGCCGCGTAGGGACTTTTCCTAAAGTACAAGTCGATTTATTGGGGCCACTATTGTCTAAAGTTTTCGAGTCTATTGTAATGGAAAACCGTGTGCGGCTGGCAGTAGTCGCCTGTTCCTTTTGGTTAACGAAAATTTACAGTGGAAGTTAAGGAGTGTTTATTTATTTATTTATTTAACGTTTCCAGGTCTTTTGTAAGTTTTATTTGTGTTTGGTGGAGAAATAAATATATCTCCAAGGTATTGACAGTTTAAGAAGTTTATTAAAGCTTTAATAAACTGTATAAGTCATATATAACCGAAATCTCTCCTTCACATGACAACTAGATGAAAGATATTAGTGACGTTATTACGGCATTTCGTAAATTGCTGCACATCGTTTCTGGCAATTGCCATTTGATTTGAGATTATATCTTTACTGACGGTTATCGATCAATGTCAAAAATATATATTAATAGCGTTGTCAAAGAAAATTAAATTTTAACTAAAATGCCTCGCCGATTTAGTAATATTGAAGGTGCTTTCATCGCGAAGTTTATTAATTACTTTAAAACAGAAAGAGACGCTGGTAAAGCACTCTTACCCGATGATGTCGTATATGAAGTAATAATATTCTTATGTTAAATTGATTGTATTTTTCTCTTCTTCTTCTTCTTCTTTTAGAAGGCGTATCGCCTGTTTAGTTCCGGTTTCCTCCTCGTCTAAGCAACTCTTGCGAGGTTGACTGCCAACTGTCTTGCCAACGTTTAGGTGGTCGTCCAGTAGGTCTTCTGCCATGGGGTACGTTGTTGCGAATTATTATGGCCATTCTGTCGGGGCCCATTCTATTGACATGCTGGTTCCATTCTCTTCTTCTCTGCCTTATCCATCTGACAACGTCGTTTGTTTGGCACTTTTCTCTTATGTCTACATTTCTCTGTCTGTCCCTCAATGTGTATCCAGTTATCATTCTTAAGGTCTTCATTTCAGTAGTTCGTAGGATTCTCTTTGTTACTGATGTTTCAGCTCTGGTTTCCGCACCATATGTCATCACTGGTCGTATGCAGGTTTTGTATATTCTTGACTTACATTCTGTACTCAAATGTTTGTTTTTCCATATGGGATATTTAAGATGTCCTGATATTGCGGCAGCTTTATTGGCTTGTTTCCTTACTTCTTCTTCCAGGAATCCTGAGCTTGTAATTTTGCATCCGAGGTATTCGAATGACATTATCTGATCAATAGTTTTGTTTTTTATTACCAATTTGCACCGTAGAGGCTCCTTTGTAATGGTCATGCATTTGGTCTTATTTGTGGAAATTTGCATGTTAAGTTTTTCTGCCTGTCTGTTAAAAGCTTGTAGCATTCTTTGGAGGTCGTCCTCTGACTCTGCAATAAGTACTGCGTCATCGGCATAGCATAATATGTTTACTTTATGCATTCCCATTCGATATCCTAATCCAGTATTCTTGACGGTTTTTATTACTTGATCCATGATTGTGTTGAATAACAGAGGACTGAGACTGTCGCCTTGGCGAATACCAGTTGTAGTTCGAAGATGCTGCGTTAGGGTAAAGTTTGTTCTTATTTGTGTTGTTGTGTTTGTGTTAAGTCCTTGATAAGTTCTGTGAGTTCTTTCGAGACATTACTGCTTTCCAAGATGGTGATGATGTCTTTTAGTTGAACTCTATCAAAGGCCTTTGTTAAATCTATAAAACATAGATAGGCTGGAGAGTTATATTCTAAGGATTTTTCAACTAGTTGCCTGAGTATGAATAGTGCATCGGTTGTTGATCGGTTTCTTCGGAATCCTTGTTGTTCCTCGCTTATTGGCACTATTGAGGAGATTTTGTCCGCAATGATCTTAGTCAGAAGTTTTAGCGAGGTGCTCAGTAATGTTATTCCTCTATAGTTTGGGGGGTCTGTTTTATCTCCCTTTTTAAAAATGGGTATTATTATACTTTGTTTCCATTCTTCTGGTATTTCCTTATGTTGTAATATAATGTTAAACAGTTTTGTGTATTCCTCTATGATAGCCGTGCCTGCGTTTTTTATTAGCTCGTTTGGTATTTTATCTTGATTAGGAGATTTTCTATTTTTAAGTTTCCTTATTGTCTCTTCTACTTGCTTGTAAGTGATTTGCGCATAATCTTCTATATTATCTCTTTGGCTTGTCTCTTGTGCTTCCATTGGTTCATCTGTTTCTGCGTATAAGTCTCTGAAATATGTTTCCCACGTATCTTCTGCAATTGTTCTTAGTTGTATTGTTTCATTTGTTTCTCGTTTCAAACCCCTCAACATCTTCCCAATACGTTTTTGTGCTCCGTACATATCCGCCTCCATTTCGCTACTAAATCGCTGCCAATATTCTTCTTTAATTTCTCGTACTCTATTATTAGTCCTGTTCCTTATTTCGGTATAGATATTTCGGTTCTCCGGTGTTGGCGATTTCTTGTATTGTAAGTATTTTTCCTTCTTTTCCCTTGTAATGTTCTTGACTTCTAATGTAAACCAAGGTTTAATGTTCGGTCTTCTATTGTGTGATACAGTACGTATGCCTAAAGCTTCTTTAGCACCTTTGCAGATGTTTTCTTTCAGTTTATTCCAAGCTGTGTTAGGAGTATCAAACTGTGCTATGGGGTTAAGAGTGACATGTGTTTGGCATCTGTTTGAATAAAGTTGTTTAGTGCTTTCGTGGTTGAGGGATTCTATTGAATTTTTCAGTTTTTATCGATGGTCTTTTTTTGGATAGCGGCGCACCTATTCGTATCTTTCCTAGCATAAGTTTGTGATCTGTTCCAATGTTGGCTGAGGATAAGACTCTTATGTCTATTATTTGTTGAGGTAAGAAACTTCGATTGGTGATGATATAATCGATTATTGATTTATTGTTTCTATTGTCATAGAAGGTGTATTTGTGTTGTTCTTTATGGGGAAAATATGTGTTGTTTATTCTCAGTTCGTTCTGTCCACAGAATTCGGTCAAAATTTCGCCATTTCAATTAGTTATATTCTCGTTATATTTTTGTTTTATTCCATCCACTACCTCGTTTCCAATTCTTGCGTTTAAATCCCCTAACAGAATTATCTTTTCATGTCTTGGTATTTTGTCTATCGCTGACTGTAGATTTTCGTAGAAGTCCATTGACATTTCTTCAGGTTTATTAATGTCGGTTGCGTACACTGATATAATGTGAATGGGTTGGTCAAACATAATATTTACTCTCAGGATTCTGTCGCACACGTATTCTATGCTTTCTATATTCTGTTCATATTTATCATTTATAGCTACTCCAACGCCTGATGTTGCTCTTTGTCTTTTGGTACGCCTGAGTATATTAAAATTGTGTTTTTTACATACGTAATAGAGGAACCCTTAAATGGCCATTACACTACTCGCGAAATAGGCTGGTAATGCTCTGCGCCGCTGCGCGCTGATAGTCGTTTACAGCGCAGCGGATAAAGAATACTGTATCGTAATACTGCTTTCAATTGACAGAGTGGATGGTTGCCGGAGTCAGTGTTGCTAGAACTACGGATTAATCCGAAGATTTGCAGATTTTGGGTACAGTTCATTAATAATACGGATTTTCTATCATTAAGCAATTTAATATAATATTATAATAATAAGACAAAGAAGGGCGTCAGAGTTCGCTGTTATTTCATGTGTAAAATATTATGGTAAATATCAATAGTTCGTCATTTCAAGCCAACTAAACGACTTTTTTCGATCATACGAAATATTCAGTACCTATAAAAGAAATTTTATGTTTGTTGTTTATTCTATTGTTTGTGGATTTTTCATCCAAAGATATATGTTCGTCAAACGTATTACGGATATTACACAGTTTAATATGGCAACACTGTCGTTTTCAGTTCCACACCGACTTCGATATGCCTTCGCTAGCCGAATTAGAGAAAATGAGTGTTTTATGCGTTGGTCGCAAACGAGTAGAGGCTCCACCTTACAGCACTTGAGACGCAAGGGAAATCAAATGAGCCTTGTCACGAAATCACCCTTTAGGTTGCGTATCTTCCCAGTTCTTTCCATCAACACTTAAAATAAATCAGGGTCTAAAATACCTACTTGATACTGATAAAACGGACCTCGCTCAATTAATAATTTAGGAATATGGACTTTTGGTTTTCATTAATCACATTTAATTTTGTCTATCTTTTATTATTTGTCTGAGGTATACACAAAGTTTACAGAATTTTCGGTAAACTCTGATATAAGTCTACGACTGTGTCGACGATTTGTTCAATCATTAACCTATGTAGATTATAGATTTTAATTAAAAAAATTAAACGTTCGAAAATGTTTTAGACATGGTACACAAAAAATCGTTTTACAAAAATCGTCCTCTTTAAACATCAACATCATATTAATTAACTCCTGTCTACCTACAAAGGTGTTTATAGTTAAAAAAACCCAATTTAACTTTTCAACATGAATATTAATTTTGAAAATTGGTTTTTCAGCATTATAGATTTTCGTTAATCGAAAGAAAATAAATAGCTGTTGCTGTTGCTCTTTGTATATTATCGTTTAATTTTTATATGCTCTAGCTATAAAACTTAATTAGATTTATTAGACGTACCCTAACTAAAATGTAAAGATCAAAGTAGGAAGTTGTTTACATTGTAAATATAATCAAAAATATAGGTTTATTATGTGTAAATTTAAACGGCCTATTGCAAGAATGTTTAACCAAAGAGTTTTTGGAATAAAAAGTGCTTCAAAATGGGTCTTAACGTCTTAAAATGTTTTGAGTATTAGTAGTAAATGACGATGCTGAATTTAAAGCTCTTGTAGTTGCATATAAAATTTATTTTACTATATAGGATGTCTCCCTTTTATGGCGTTATCTTGAATGGTTACTATTCTGCAGTTAATAAATTATTCATTATAAACGTAAATAATATAATTCAATTCCTTCGAGTCTTCCTCAATTGCTGTAAATTTGCCTTTACTTGAAGCTTTAAAACTTATACATCGAGTTTTGTACCATCAACTACTGCTCGAGTGGAGGACATATGCATAAATTCGATCTCAGTAGATATGTTATTTCGAATACTCAGTATTCCAATGGTCGGGCTCTATTTGAATTTATAATGAGTTGCAAGAGCAATTTGCATAGGGTCAGTACTCGGAGTAATAAAGAAACTGATATACTTACATAACCATATGCAATAAATTGTGTAGTTTATAAAACTGCATAGTACGTTTAGCAGTGGAAAAGAAGAAATGTAAATTTAAGAGTTTTTACTTCTTAAGTTTTCTTCCGATTGCTTCATTCCTTACTTTTCATGGCGTCATGGAAGGTTCGGCTCTGTACAGGGGAAATTGGATCCTTTTTAGGAATGGGATATGGATCCTAAAGAAGAATCATACAATTCTTTATCTTCAATAACTATATAGTTACTACATTAGTACTGAAGTCAGAGCCACTTTATTCTTACTATCAATGTCATTTGCTAATTATTTAGAATGTAGAATGTTTAAGAGGGGAGTTAATCACCGCGACCTTACAAATCTCTATTGTGTGTTCCCCTTTCTTGAGTTATAACGAGTTATAACTCATCGTACACTCTCAGGGCTTTAACAAAAATGAGTATCTGAAACGGTTAGGTTAGGTCTCCACAGGGGCCAGCTCTCCATCCTCGCCAGTTCATGGCACGAACGGTCGTCGTCTCGGCGCACTCAGTGATAAGGTGTTCTGGTGTTTCCCCATTTTCCAAACGGAATCTACATTCGCCGTTGTTTCTCAAATACTGAGGTGTTCGTTGACGAGACAGTGTCCTGTTAGAAGCCCCGTGGCAATCCGAAGATTGTTTTTACTTAAATCAAGGAAAATCTTTGATTTTTTCCGCTCGTAAGTTCTGAGGAACTTTTTCGTTTGCTAACTATAAACGCCAGAATTCTTCTTCAGCTGCATCTTCTTGAATTGAAAATTTAAGTAATTACTATTCTAAATATTTGTTGACCAAAATAATGTATGTTGCAGAAGAGCCTATCCTCAACACTCCAAAAAAACAATTATCCAAAAAAACTAACTTGCCAAAACCAGAATGATGCATTACAACAAAATATTTTGGTTCACTTTTTTGACTTCTCGAAATCTCTTGAAGAGCAAGAGTCAGAAGGATAAGAAATCTGCTCTATATACTTTCATTTATAAAAACAATTCTAGGCAGTTTTGGTGAAAAAAAATCGAAAAATTATATCTACATGTTGAGGAAAATATAGAGGAAAACAGCGAGCAATGGAGCAATCTAATGTAAAAAAAACATTTGCTGAGAGTACCGTAGATGATAAAAATATGTCTGACCGTCTGTTTTGTGACCATTTTTGTAATTATTGCTTCTGCAGCAACACAGAAGGGTTTTGGGTCTATGAATATCATTGATGAGCCTTGTTTGGCCATTTTATCTGCCTTTTCGTTGCCATTGTTACCCTAGTACCCCGAAATCCAGGCTAACGTAACATATTATACATATATTCCGAACTACTATACATAAGTTCAATACTATGTTTTCAAGCAACAGCCCAGCTACGTCGAAACACCAATAGATCTCTGAAGTTAAGCGACGATAGACGATACGAGTAGATGGACCTATGCTGTTGTTCCGTGACAAAAGTGTAAAATCTATTGAGACACACTGCTCATTTACGCCGGTTTGAGGCCGAATGAGATCGGATAATTCGTGAGTAAGAGTCGATTTAGACAAGACGCCAAGACGGCAGGCTTTTGACAATGATGCATATAGCCGAAGACAGCGGTTCGAATTCCGCGAGAACAAATAGGCCCCGTCCAGATCAGAGAAATAGAGAGGATATCACCTTCTATACAGGTTGTTAATTTGTTTATTACTCGCGGCAAGAGCTTTATGGTTGAAATATGGCAACCTCGGCCCGCCCGTCGAGAGACGACACGACGGGACGAGTCGGCAGCTTAGCTTAGTACTAATTTGGAATGTAGGCAGTGTTGCTATTCTGTTCCCCAATAAGTAACCGTCCAGTTAACAATCTGTATATCTAGACCAGTGCATGAAAAAGAAGAGGATAACTTAAATATACTATACTATACTAATACTATGTTTTTATTGCTCTGAGGGCAAATATAAGCGGCGTTTCATCGGCGATCGTACAAATTCAGAAATACAGTCATGTCTTAAATTGAGTGAACTTCCGGAATTTGCATGCTGATTTCCATCCAGAAGGTCGAATCTTTTACGTATTACATTTAGATAGGTATCTATATTGCTCGGCTTTTAACGGCAAAATGATAAATGCATATCATACATTATTTCGTTAATAGCAATCAATAATAAATTAATTTTGAACTAAAATTGAAAATATAAGAGTAATCTACCTATTTTAAGCAATCGTTGACTCACTCTGTAAAACAATTTTCAAATTAATTAATTCTTGCTTTCTATTGTTAACGAATTTCATTTTTTATATCTTAATATTACCATTGCCAGTTCCATAGTACGTATAGTTCGTTTTTTTATTATTTTTGTTTACCTGAATATTCTCAGTATTATGTTGTATAACCTTTGATGCATGGGTACGCCTACCACAGAAACCGACTACCTTGAACCAAGATTTTTAAATTTACACATTATTAATTAGCTAGTACCCAGCCTGTATTTATTTAATTAATAAATTTCTATCGGTAATTTAAAATGCATTTTTATTTGCTAAATCCTCCAGAATCCTATTTTATACATACTACATAGTGAATAGAAGTCTAAAGTCTAAAAAGGTGCGTTTACACCGGCTGTGCAGGTCCGCGCCGCGTCGCGCACTACATTCTTTTAACATGTACTTTTGAAGTGATTTTTTTTTGCGCGCACAAAAGTATATGTTAAAAAAATGATATGCGCGGCGCAGCGCGGAGCGGGGCAGCCGGTGTGAATGCACCTTAAGACGGCCTCTACACTACTCGCGATGTAAGCCGAAGTAAGTCAAAGGCGAATAATATTGACTTATTAAGTAAACTAATTAAATTATTCACAAATAACAGTTTAAAAAAGTTCATATCTTTAAATTTATCTAGGTCAAAAATTCTTCATCGGAATTCAATTTACAAAAATGAAAATAAACCTGGGGAAATGTTTATAAATTGGTCAGGTATCATTTGATGGAAAAATCGTAAATCCGCTTGCCTTCACTTAAGCTAAAATACATTTTATTTCCAGTATTTTTAAAAGATATTGGATCTGAATTTTAAAAGATATTCTCTGCATAAAAGGAAAGTAATTTATTTTTTTACTTGTATCAGAAATAGCTGGAAAAATAGTTAATAAAAATACTAAAAAAGATTCATTTAGTACGTTTTCATGGAGCTTTTAAATCATTTTAAATCCAATCATATTCCTTGTTTTCATAGAGAAACAAAAATAAAACTAAAAATCAATTTGAACTGACATGACAGGAGAAATGATAGATTTTATGATTGAATTCCAATTTCAAATTTGAATCTTTTATTTTCCAATTAGTTTATGTATCAATGTTTTTGTTGTCAATCCATTATTTTGTCGAAAACATTTATTTATCTATAGGTTTTCACAAAATTTACACTTTATTTTCTTTTTGCAAAAAAATTGTATAAAAATTGTCACAAATATTATTAAAAAAACATGCATATCGGTAAATATACATATAAACGGTGTTTCATATAAGAATGTACAGGGTGTCCCATTTTCGTGTGTTTTATGGGATTTTTCGTTTATGTGTAGAGATACAAAGATACGGTTTTCCCATCACGATGCTACTTTTCTATGAAATTAAAGAGGCTACACACAAATTTGTTCTAGCCTTCTTATTTCTTGAAATACAGGGCAGATTTGAAAACGTTGGATTTTTCGAAACCCCGGTTTCGAGAAAATAAAGATGAAAACTATGTCCCTACTATGTAATGAGTTTTTCACGTAGAGTCCAGTGGCGTAACTAGTTTCTTCCTAGGAGTTGTCATTTTCGAAATTTGTCTTAAACTTGTGGCTATTTAAATAGTACACCCTGTATATTATCTTTTTATTTTATTTGGCTTGATATGAGTTTTCTAAAATTATAGTTAAATAATGCATTTTTACCATATTTATGAAAATAAGTATAGATTTTTTTAGAAAGCTCTTAACAAAGCTATAATAAAAAAAATATACAGGGTGTCCCAATTAAAAAAAAACATAAATTTGATTCATATTTCAAAAATGACAGCTCCCAGCAAAAAAACAGTTACGCTTCGGAAAGCTACGTGAAAAACTCTATAGAATTCAATTTCCATCTTTTCGATAAGTTAAAAGATAGCTGAGATACGAGTATAATCGAAAAATACGATAATTTAAAATTCGCCCTGTATTTCAGGAACTAAGCGGGCTAGAACAAATATGTTTGTAACATCTTTAGTTTCATAAAAAAGTAGTACAATACAATGATGTAAAAACCGCATCTTTGTATTTCTACTCATAAAGTGAAACCCTGTAAAACACACAAAAATGGGACAACCCATACACTACAGGAATCTCATAAACCAGAAGAGATACAAGATAAAAAAATTAAAAATTAAATCGGAAAAATTCAGGTTTCCCAAATATCTTCGAAACTACTCGTAATCGGATATTTTATAGATTTTAGAAGTAGTTTTTTAGAAGGTTCTGCAAATCTTCACATTGCTCTATTTAATCATTTTTGTATCTCTTCTGATTTAGAAGATCCCTATAGTTTGTCATCCTATTTTTATGGAACACTGTGTATGTAAATATCAGTTCAAATTTTGAGGTAACTGTTACAAAAAAAAAACATACATATCTATATTCTAATAGATGTATTTTACCCTTAAAGTACCAGTAAACCCTTCTAAATCAATAAAAATAATATTTATATTATACAACTAAATAAAAATATAATAGGTACATTAATAATTGTACAGTATATATACGAAAAAAAAACGTCAGATATTTTGAATTTTTTAAGCATTTTATTAAAATATATACTTTATTGAAATATGTGACGTTTGATTCCATATATGTATGACCAGCAGTTGAACAATCATCCGTTAACCACAAAAATATCTATAATTTCGAGAGATTTCGACAGAAGACAACCAAAGAATGATAGAAGTTACAAGTTGCCTATGAATTGAAACGACAAACACAAGTGTTACTGTCAGGATAAATATACTGATCAGTGTCACACCGAAAATGTGACATTCTCACGTTCTTAGTATTATTAAATCAGTCAAACTGTTTCTGTGACTGATAAGCTACCCGCCTTTTAATTAAAGAAATTATTTTTCCAGTAGAACTTTACTATATAATAACATAAAAGAGATTGTTCAACCCCCTGTCTAGATAATATATTTTAACATAATTAATCTATAGTATTATTTTCCACCATGATAATATGTACCTATAATCTAGCTAGTATAAACCTACAACTCTTATTTACAACTCTATGTATAAAGAAATTACCTTAACTAGCTAACTCTATCGATAATTGATTAATGAAAACAAAAATAAGTTACTCTAATAAGGATTCGCCACAAATCGATTAATGGTGAACGCCTGAAGTTAGTTACATAAAATGCTATGTTATGGTTAAGTATTACGGAAACTCTCCAATCTATCCCTATGAGAAGGTACTGTGTGCAACACTAAGTCTAGAAGACGTTAAGTAAGTCCTTCGATATGTCATTTTTGGACTGCTGAGGATTATTTTGAAACGAAAATATCGATACAATATCGAACATCCCTACTCCTGGGACATATAATAACACTAAAGGAAACTGTTTAAAATACCAAAGTATATTTCGAACAAAGAACTTTGGGTCCAGAGATATTCTCTTTTAACTGCGAAACTTTTTATACCTCATCAAACTTAGAGGGCTGAAAAAACTTCCAAGATATAAGTATAAGAATTTAAAAATGCTATAAATAAAAATGTTCGAATTATGTTTCCCTTAAAAGTTTTATCTAAATGTTTTAAGATAAGAACTATACATGTATAAATTACGATTATGTTTGGCAATTTTATTTAGTTTAGAGTTTTAAGTCTGAAAGAAGACTTTAAAAATTATCATTTAATAAAATGACTAAGGAAGAAGATCTGAAATATACTATTTTTATATTCATGTATTAATACTATACAGTGTGTCAATTTTAAAACTTCCCACCCTTAATATCTTTCTTGCAGTTAAAAATATGAAAATCGGAAAGACACGTCAATTTTATTTGTAAGGGGGACACTTTAAATTAATATTTTTAGCCTTTTTCTTTTAACCCGCCGAGGGGTAGATGTCACCCTTACAATTTTAAATGGGAATGGGGGTCAAGTGGCACATCGTTTTAAAGGACGTTTAATTCTCTTTTCAGTGGTATCCTACTTTGTTGCTTTTTGTCCAGAGGTTTCTGAATAATCGCGTTTGAAACTTGCACAAACAATTAAACATGCCTGCTAGTGTTTATAAAAAATGGCAATAATAAAGGTGGCAACCTCTAATCAGTTATACAGGAGGATTTGTTAACATTCCAGCAGGACGGTGGCTCCACCTCATTATTTTCTTCCGATCCGACAATGGTTAAACGAGAGATTTCCGGGTACATGGGCTGGCAGAAGGGGACCAATTGAATGGCTTCCAAGATCACCGGATTAACACCCTTAGATTTCTTTCTTTGGGGACATCTTAAATCCATTGTTTATAGAACACAACCTACTGATATTGATGATCTTAAAAGGCGAATTACAGCAGAATGCCGGTCAATTCCCGGTGAAGTTTTCCGAAATGTTAGGAAGGAGTTTGAAAACACACTTTACTATTGTTAACAGGAAAATGGACAAAATTCTGATCAACTTATAAGATAGGGCGTAAGTGGTGTAATGTGATCTTCTAATCTTTTGTACTATAAGGAGATCCATTGCAATAATTTTTGTGTAAACACTAGACTGAAAACCAAAATCTCAATGCAGGCATGTTTAATTGTTTCTGCAACTTTGAAACGTGATTAATTAAGCAAATTCGGAAACCACTCGACAAAAAGCAACAAAGTAGGATATCACTGAAAAGATAATTAAACGCCCTTTAAAACGATGTGCCACTTGACCCCCATTCCTATTTAAGATTGTAAGGGTGACATCTCCCCTTCCTAGAGGGTTAAAAGAAAAAGGCTAAAAAAATTAATTTAAAGTGTCCCCCTTACAAATAAAATTGACGTCTCTTTCCGATTTTTCATACTTTTAACTGCAAGAAAGATATTAAGGGTGGGAAGTTTTAAAATTGACACACTGTATAATAGAGAATAGGCCATTTTTTGATATTTTCTGTCGTTTGACGTCTCACTTGACATATTTGAAATTGATATGAATTTTTGCGGATTTTATCAGGTAGAGAAAATTTTGAAATACTTTAAATTTGAAAAATACTAATTTTTAATTCTCCATGTAACCAAGAAATAGAGAATGAAAAGAAATGAAAAAAAAATATTTTATATTTAAGTTATTAATTTACTACTTGACAAAAATAATGATACGTCAATTTGATTTAATTGTTTTATCTTATTTACTTCTATTACAAAAATATATATTTTTAACAATTTTAATAACTTATAATAACCATTTATGGGATCAAAAAAAGCAGCAAATTATTGAGTCTATCTCTATACTATGAGTCTACTATACAGGGTGGTCCGAATTGTATTCCGGAAACTTCGGCAGCATATTCTGCCGATAAAAAAATAAGTAAAAAAGTTCTTATAAATGAATGTCCTAAAATGCTTAGTTTCGGAGATACAGGGCGTAGAAGTTGCATTTTTATTTCGATTTTTTCCAAATAATTTCTGAAGTAACGTCAATGTTTGGATGAAAATTCGTGGCTGAGAGTTTTTTGATATGAGAAATTTGATTTTGATGTCCATATGACTCATACTTGTAGAGGACGCCACCTACATATTTTTTAACTGGTTTGAAGGGTAATAACTTTTCGTCCGAACCTGTATAAAACTACTGAGTGAAAAAATATACATTTACGACGTTTTTTACGTACAAAAGGTCTCTTGGTAAAAATCGCTACCAGTAATGGTTCTCGAGATATTTGTAATCGAAATTATCAATACCTGTCGTTATTGACATAAACAATACATGTTGACTAAATAGTTATTAGACTGAAATCATACTTGAAATGTTTTTTCTGTCAAAAGTTCAACAGAAACTATTTTATCGTCATTTTTTCGAAGAATGTTATGATTAATTTGAAATAATAAAAAGTTCCCAAATTTATCATTTCAGTCTAATAACCATTTACTCAACACGTTTAATTTTTTGTCAATAATGACATTTATTGACTATTTCCATTCTAAATATTTTGGGAACGGTTACTCGTAGCGATTTTTACCAGGAGACATTTTTTACGTAAAAAATCACGGAAATATATATTGTTTCATCTAGTAGTTTTATACAGGTACGTACGAAAAGTGTTTACTCTTCAAAACAGTTAAAATACATGTAGGTGGCGCCCCCTACAAGTAGAAGTCATACTGACATCAAAATCAAATTTCTCATGTCTAAAAACTGCAAGGCACCAATTTTCATCTAAACATTGACGTTAGTTCAGATATTATTTGGAAAAAATCGAAATAAAAATGAAACTTCTACACCCTGTATCTCCCAAACTCAGCATTTTAGGACATACATTTATAAGACTTTTTTACTTATTTTTATCTGCAGAATGTGCTGCCGAAGTTTCCGGAATACAGTTCGGACCATATGTATTATAATTATTGATATTTTAAAACGTTTTTAATAAAATTAGAACGGAACTGATAAATCAGAATTCAAGTAGCCATATTAAGGCCCCATCGCGGTCGTGATAAATTTGTTGATATACTCATTCCTTAGTCTTTTTATTCGTAGGTCTCAAACAGTCTTCATACTATGAGATTTTTTACTTTAATAATCAAGCAACTCTATATCTGACATTGTATATCTTTTAAATTTCTAGTACCACATAAAAACCGCTCAGCAGTGCAACAAAAATGACACAATTTTACGACAAAATAAATCGAAACCATTCTACATGTCCTACGATAGTTATTAAGTAACCGTGAGGTGTTTAGACTGTGATAGGTTTATTAAAATATAAATGGGGCATGCTGTAAATCGTTTTATTTTCAATTTCGAGTACGTTTCAAAACCCAAACAGCATCAAATTAGTCGGCTAAATATTTACGCGTCCGACAGGAAACCGTGAAGCTATTAAATCAAGAGAAAAAAGTTTAACTAGTTTATGTCCTTGTAAACTGTCAGAGAAAATTATCGCGAACTAATATTTATTCATAAAATTAAATAAGAATACAGAGTGTGCCAGAAGGAATTACTGTGAGTGATTACTTTGAATTTAGAGATCAGACGCCCAGAGGCATTATTGCTACATCAAATAACATACGATTGAAAAAAAAACGGCGTCAAAGACGACAGGGAAATGACAATCGATGATAATTTTGGCGAAGTCAATCTCTAGTCCTTACTTTTCTTTATTTCTTAATGCCGCTTACTGCCAGTTGACCTTAAGAAAGTTGTATTTTTTTATATTTAAGTAAAAATGATTTCTAAATGGTGTAGTTTTTAAAATTAAAGAAAAAATATTTTTTGGAAATAGATTTGTGTGCCTAGAAACGTTCTGCCTTTTTTAACCCTTCTATAATTAGTGTTAATTTTTGACAATTTTTAGTAAATGACGTCCACAGATTAACCTCGCCAAAATTATAATCGGTTGTCATTCTCCGGCCGTCTTTAACGCCGTTTTTTTCGGTCATACTCTACAGCTTCTTTTAAATCTATTTATTTTTTTCTATATACATATCAGATGAAGTTTCCGGTGAGACACCCTGTACAAATGCGTTACGTTAGCGAATAATTTGATCTGCTTCTGTTTATGTGGGTTGGAAGATTGTAATTATAGAGTTTTTACGTTTAATATTAAAATATGAAAATGATATTCTTACTCACCAATCAAGCTTTATATTTGGATATATCGTGACAGCCATTTTCATTTATTGGAGCCGTGGGAAATATCTGAAAGAAAATAAATAAAGTTAGTAAATAGGATATAATATACATTATTATAAATATGTATGATTAATAAATAAAAGTAGCTGATAGATTGTACAACGAACTCCTTTTAATTTAGAAGACTCCCTTCGGTAAAATAGTGTATAGAAATTGTGTAATTTTGAGTCAAATCTGTATAACAAATATAATAAAAACTGTATTGAATAATTGGAAATAATTCTATAGTATCGATATTTCCCTAAATATACATACTAAAGATGTCGATATTTCAATCAATCGATCTTTTTTTGTTGTCTCTAATTCAATACAGTCGGGTCTTCGCATTCTAAGCAAAAGGCAGACAAAAGAGACACGATGTCAAGTGCCTGAATCTGTCTGCATCCGCCCAACGTCCTTAAAATATCTGTTAAATATCCATACTAAAAATATCGATATTTTTGTATATCGATAATGTTGAACATCACTACTTCTGTTATAGTCTGCTCTCACACTCCAGGAGAATTGTATAAACATCGATACTTATGCTCAATGTTTTGAAATATTGATACTACGACAAATCGATATTTTTATACATCCCTAGGCCGGTACAGCAGGTTTTCACACTCTACATACTCTATAAGAAAGTCATAAATAATTTACCGCAGTATAAAGAGGTGGGAAACAGCGAGCTAAGGCTGGGAACCATCGACAAAGTGCCTGGAGCCTGTATCCGTTCGGCATAAAATGAATATTCTTAATAGTTTTATATAATAAAACTTTAAATTATTGATATACTTGTATCGATATTTTTTCTATCGATACTTATACACTTGATATACGTGTAACGAGATTTTTTCTATCGATATTCTTAAATATCGAGATTCTTAGACACTCCTGATTCAGTCCAGTCTTTTATCATACTAAGTGAAAAGTATGAATAATTTACCGAAGCATAATGCAGAAAGCAGCGAACCAAAACCAAGTGACGAGGATATAGTGCCTGGAGCATAGACCCTTCGACATTAGCTTAATATTCCCTATGTTTATTAAATATCGTTTCAATATATTTTTATCGATACTTACACATATCGACATTTCTGGATATGCCTCTTTCAGTCGACTAAGTGAAAAGTATGAATAATTTACTGCAGCATAAAGAAGAAAGCAGCGAACCAAAGTGGAGGCCTGTCTCATCTATGTATCTATATGGCCTGGACCCATCGACACTAGCTCAATATTCCTAATACATTTATTATACAGGGTGCTTCAAAAAACATGTGCTATCTCTCGTGGGGAGATTCCTCACGTAAAAATAAGATTTATTTTTTATATCAACATATATCCGATTCTGCTTTGTTTCGTAGCTACAGGGTTTAAAAATATTTTTTCGATTTATTATAATTTTCTTCCAAGTACCTACTTTTAGCGTTTCGAATGAAATTTTGAGAGTAAAAGTTACTATAAATGCGTCATATTTGAAAGCTAAAAAAGTGTCGGCATATTTTATTAGTTTAGTATTAAAATATGTAGCACTTTTAAGTAACTTTTACCCTCAAAATTTCATTGGAATCACTAAAACTACTTGGAAGAAAATTATAATAAATCGAAAGATTATTAAGACTTTAACACCCTGTAGCTACAAAACAAAGCAGAATCGGACCTATGTTGATATGAAAAATAAACCTTATTTACCAGAGATAGCACATGAAACACCCTGTAAAAATAACGATATTGTACCGTATGATCGAATAAAAACGGCGTCAGCGCTGGCTATGAAATGAAGATCGCTGTCATTTTATATGTAAAATTATACTGGAAATGTCATCGATCGTCATTTCCAAGCCAACTGGACGCCATTTTTTTTCGATCATACGGTATAATTATGCGTTTCGATATCTTTCGATATATAACGATATACACATTGATATTTCTGTACATTCCTATCGCAGTCCAGTCTTTTCTCTTACTGTACGCAAAAACTATGAATAATTTACCGTAGCCGTAGAATAAAGAGGTAAAAAGTAGGGAATTAGAGTGGAGCAACAGGGACAGAATGCCAATACTGACCTAATATTCCTAATATTTTTTTTATTTTATAAATATATATTATATATATATATATATATATATATATCGATATAAATCGATATCTTTGGGCATCCCTAGTCCGGTCCAGTCTTTTCTCACACTCCACGCGAGAAGCATGAATAATTTACCGCAGCATAAAGAGGTGAGAAGCAGCCACATCGGCACAGTGCCTGGGGCCTGGATCAGTCGGCACTCGCTCAACCTTCCCCTTGTTGCGACTTTCGTTCTCCTCTAGAGATCGATACCTCCTCCCCTTCTTCCTACAGATTTTAATACACTCCCGCGGGAGAGAAATCGCTGCGAAAAACACATATACGGATCGGATTTAATTCAAATATTGTGACGGTTGAAGATATAAAGAATGATGATAGATATTTTGATTAAAGGCAATTTTGTGCCAAAATAACTGTGAGATTTCTCCCGATGAAACTACCACGACTTTCATGAAATCGAGAGTTTAAAGTAGTTTTGGTAGGAATGAACAAATACAAGACCAATACTCCCTTGGTCCTGCTCTTGCTATAAGACTCTTGTAAGTATTGCATTTCTTTAATCTGTAACCATCCTTTTCTCGAAGGTATTAGCGGCACTTTTGACCACCCTGTAACTTCGTTGCGCATAAAGCAAGAATATTAATTTTCACTACACATGAAGACATACTATATCTGGCTAGGTTACCAAAATATCTAGTAATTATACCTCATAGTTTATGAATTATCGCTTGTCAAATTTCTTTAATTTCGACATTGACTCACTGACAGATCATCAATTCTAATGAATTCTAAGGTACTTCTAGATGTGTCACAAACTTCAAATTTCGAATTTTAGATAGCTTTAAGCTTATATAATGGAAAATCTCAAAATATCCTTATGGATCAAAAATTAGCTTGTCTAGCCGCTACCGGTAACCGACTTTCCGGCGATAGTATTAGGGGAACCGGTGATACGATTGTTTTGAAAATTTGGTTTTTTCTATAAAGGCACCTGCTCCATCTATCTAGAATATTTATTATCAGCGTTACAGTGTTGCCGGATCATTTGAAAAGTGGTAGCATCTTTGTTATTTTAGTATAGTATATTATTACATTTTTGGAAACTACTCTCTTATCTCATATTTTTTTATTATACTAAGCTATATTTACCTCTTGTAGTTTTCGAGATAAAAAATTAAATATGTGTAAAATTGACAAAAATATCGTTTTGAATAAGCAATGGTAAAATCATGAATTGAATATTTTTAAAGTTGATATTTAGGTTTCTTTTTTTTTGTGGGAAAAATCAGCAAACCAGAGACCGTATGTGGTACTGTCGGGGTGGTTGAGGTACCTTACCGACTAAAAAACCTCCACAAGCCGCTTTGAATATCTCCCCGAGGAACTACCTTTCGGCATTACTTCTCGAGGAGGCGGTTTTACTGCGATGTTTTAGTTACTTCGTCTAGCTTCTTTCTCTTTTGCATCTATTAGTGTCTCCATAAAAGTGTGAACACTATTCCAATTTTCTGGGGATCGAATCATCTCTGGAACTAGATCGGAAATCTTTGGGACTCTTAGTTTTTCGTATAGAACTCTTCGTTCAGCTGTCCATCGGTTACATTCCAAAAGGGTTATGCTGCACCGTATCAGCATCGGAGTCGCCATAGAGACATCTCGGGCTATCAGCTAACTTTATTTTATGTAGGTAATACCTGAAACAACCGTGGCCAGAAAGGAATTGACTCATGGCATAGCTCATTTCTCCATATTCTCTATTTATCCAACACTCTAGGTTCTTTATAAGTGTTCTAGTCCATTTACCTTTCCCATTTCTGTTTTGACTCCATCTTTTACACCATATTTCCAGAACTCTATTTCTACTTTCTTACGCTGTTCTTCCTGAATGTTCTTACCTTTCTATTCTTTCTTCAATTACTATGTCTATCGGGGCCATTGAGCTCAGAACTTGTGCAGCCTCCGCAGATATTGTCTTGTATCCACGACATACTCTTATGGCCAATCTCCGTTGCATTGCAAGAAGTGGCTCCGAACTATGGCTCTATGGCTCCGAACTTTGCAGGTTTCTCCCCAAATTTCGGATCCATACAAAATTGTAGATGCTTGTACAACAGCTAGTACTCGGCGTTTTGTTTGACCCAAGGTAGACCAGTTTGGCATAATTCTGGATAACATGGCCTCCTGTCTTTCTGCTTTCAAAACTGTATAGCGGATATGCTCAGAAAAGCCTCCTCCCGCTGGGAAACAATCCCCAAATATTTTATTATTTTCTTTGGTACAATTATATTTTGTTTCAGATGAAAACGTACACTGCGTGATTTTCGGTTACCAACCAAAATAACTGCCTCTGTTTTGTGCGGCGCTATTCCTAGTCCCACCTCATCCATCCATGAGCACACCTGCTCCGATGCTCTTTCCGTAGTTCTAATGAGGTCTTCAGTACATTTAGCCTTTACCATCAGCGCAACATCATCTGCATATGCTATGACTTCTACTACTGCTGGGTATTCCATACGGAACGACGAAGGAGTCCATCATACAGTACATTCCATAGTAAAGGACCCAGTATAGATCCCTGAGGTACACCTTTAGATACTTTAACTTCTGTATCCTCTACAATAACGCATTTTTCGCTTAGATAAGCTTTTATATTTTCCACTAAATATAAACTTATTTTCCAATGATATGTAAGCTCATTGATTATATTTTCCCAGTTAGCCGAGTTGAAAGCATTTTTTACATCCAAGGTAAATAAGCAATGGTAAAATCATGAATTGAACTTTTTAAAGTTGATATTTAGGTTATAACGAAATACACAGTCCCACACTGGTTTAAAAGATTTTAACTCCGTACAGCCGAGATACTGAACAGGTAAGACTGACAGGTAAAATGCCATGTGTAGACGGGGCTTTACGTTCGTCTTAGAATTTTCAGCTTTTCCTACTAGAGGTATTTAATAATACAACACAATGTACTATTATTGAACAATTTTTAGTGAAAGGTAAAAAAATTCTAAATAAAAACGGCAACCAACACTTAACTTTTTTCGATCAAAATATCCTTTTTGGCCTCACCCATTTTTTCTTTAAACAAGAGTTTCACGTCATTACCGTTTCTCATAGAATATTAAAATGCTCTCTTTCCCTCCCTCTCTCTCTCTTCTCATTCGCCGAACTACATATAACAATATACATTGAATCTATGGTTAGTGGCTAGGAAAACCATTAGCGAGAGCTTTGAAAGCTTTCAAGCTCCTTCTTAAATAACCGTGCAGATATTACAGAGCCGTAGTTTAAATTTAAATATTCCACATTTTTTTTTTATTTTTAGTAAGTTTTAGCGACTAGCTGATGCCCGCAACGTTGTTCGCGATTTAATCTCCCCACGTGTTTCAATAATTAATAGCGATTTATATTTTTTTAATGAGAGTTATCAATTTGTACTTGTTACCTATTCTCCGCTACTAAAGTTGCTCCCCTTTTTATGTAGTGTTGTGCGAAATTGGTCTTAGTAAAATTCTGTTAAAAACGTGCAAAATTTGCAGAAAGATCGAGACCAAGACTAAGAATATTGGTCTTGCTCTTGCTCAATAGCAAAATAAAACACTAAATCACCACAATACACCAAAACACTTACTTTTTACTGATACACACACTTTACAGTGTAAAGTGTTTTGGTGTATTGTGGTGATTTAGTGTTTTATTTTGCTGTGTAACACCAAAGGTTCTAACCCTCAACTGTAATCTTGCTCAATAGACATTATACTCATAACTATTTCTCATTGTTTAAGAATATTTTTTTACACTTTACCTTGTGGATTCCATCTGTCAATTATACGAGGGAAAATAAATTGTTGATATTTTGGGGAAAGATTGAAACACCTTGTGGAATATGTTAAGACAGCAAGGAATATAAAAATCATTTTATCATCTAGGTACATCCTTGTTAGATATTTTGTTTTTTGGTTAGTTAGGTTTATGTTGGATGCTATTTGTTTTGTTATTCTGTTTGAGTCTTACCAAAGTTCACAGAATTACATAGAATTATTCTGTAAACTGATCTTACTATTTAAAACGTTTAAGATATCTGTAAACTTGGACTATAGTCACAAAACATCCCCCTTTAGAACTTCGTCTATCATGTTAAGAAATGAAAGTAAATAATAAAGCGCCTCTCGTGTTTGTTTGCACACTAAAAAGTCAATATTGCCTGTATATATTTTTAATATATTTTTTAAATTTACATTTTTTTAATTGTAAAGTAATATATTACATTTAAATGGAACATATTACATAACAATTATGTCAATTACAGGATTACAAGCTTGTTTTCAAACATTTTTTTAGTAAAACAAATTATAAAATTTCAATATATGTATATTTATCGTAGGTATGAAAAAAGTATAATATAAAATGGATAAACGCTTACTTACATTGCAATAAAACTTCCACTTTTAGTGTTGCAATCCAAACGTAATATTTGTATTTCACAAATAAAAATATCCGACAACACTAAAATCACTGAAACTTCCGTGGCTGACAACGAAAACTGAAAAATATAACAGCACTTTTTGTTTTGGACCTGCATATCAACATTACGCGGTACCATTATGTTTTTGTTTTTGAAATAATATAAAATATCTAATTATAACTTGTAAATTTTAATACTTTAACATGATTTTTTAACTATTTCTGACAATAACTAACTTTTTGTTATCAAGATGACATTTTAGACGGCAACTGACATATATGTCATAATATTTGAATTTTAAATATGTATGTAATATAATTATTTAAATTAATATAATGCAACTTTATAGTAAGAAAACATTTATACATTCACAAAATACAACAGAGTCAATAATATAGTTTGAAAACAATGAATATAAAACAATGAATTAAAATTAAAAAAGTTAAGCGGGACCCCTTGTGTCAAAATTAGATGATTAAATTTTCGCAATGTTTACACCATTTGATGACCGGTAGCGCCTCTAGTGTTTGTTCGGGCGGTTGGTCTTTTACTCCCGCTTATGGCCATTAAAGAAAAAGTTCTAAAGGGGGATGTTTTATGACTATAGTGTGTCAATCAAGGAAGTCACGCATCTTCCCGTTGTACATTTGTCAATTTAGAATAATATAGAAGTTAATAGTTAAGCTTTTTTTGACATACTATACAGGGTGGTCCGAATTGTATTCCGGAAACATATTCAGTTTCCGGAATACAGTTTGGACCACCCTGTATACTATCCATTTGTTAAATAATAAGTAACAATTAGAGATATTATTATTATTAGTATATTTCTTGTACTAATTGTGTGATTGAAGTATTTGAAATAAATACAAACTCAAAAAAAGGCTTACAATAATATACAAAACTAATTTTCTACGTCTGGCAATGTAAAAAATGTAGAAAATTAGTTGGTGTAGAAAATACGGTAGAAAATATAGAATTTTCTACCTACCCAAACCTGATGATGAGTTTTAACTCAAGAAAGGGAGGCACAATAAATATTTAAGGTTGCGGTGATTAACCCCCCTCCGATACATTCAACTAAATACTCCAAAACGGAAACAGTTTTCCAAAATTAAACCAGCCTTAAATGTTATTATTTTAAAGTAAGTTTTGAATGTAAAATTTTTATGAATTATTTCTTTGTGTAGCTACTTATTTTACGCAATCGCTTGATGTACTGATTGATAACTGTGCAATATGAATTACAAGCTCGCCTCGTCGGTCTGTCTACCCGGGTCCACCCACAGACTATATAAAATATCAAATTCACGATCTGTCGCTTTCTCTTGCCGATTTACAATTTAGCAATTAACCAGAAAACGATATCGATTTGAATTGTGACGAAATTTTGATTTCGCTATTTTGCCTCGTTACAAATCCTTTTTGAACCGCGAGTATATTTTCGGGAAATATACTTTTTTCTTTTGTTTAAATGGTTTTGATTTATTTGCAGCAAGTATAATATTTGTAGATTGAATCTGGTTGTAAATTGGAAAATCCAATAATTGTTTAACTGTTATTTGTTGTACGTGAGAGTATTACAAAATTCTCTAGATTCGACCAATGCGTTTTATGCAATCAGGAGCGAAATATGGAAGTGATATCTATAACAGGTGATGTAACAAATATTCGCATTCGCATAGGTGATTATTCCTATTCTCGTGAATACTGGAATTTTTTTTAGTAATTTTGGCAAAATTTATGCGAATATCAAAATTCCAAAAATATATAAAATGTTTAGTTTCATTAACTAATGATATTTACATTTTACAAGAATTTCGATTCCATTGTCTTTATTGTGTGTAAAAGCTCTAACTGTGTAAACTGTTTTTTTTTAGTTTCAATACTGAATCATTTACTGTCCTCCATTCACGCAGTTGTGCAGCTCTGAACTGTTCAAGAACGCGATACTCTCACTCCATTCAATGGGCTCTTTCACAAAAAATAAAATACCCAATTCAAGGACAAAATCTGAAATAGAAGACAATTTTCAGTATATTTATCCAAAAAAAATAGTTCCATGACATTGACTAATTTTTTTATAGGCCCTCAAAATTGCTATAATTTGAAATAATTTTAAAGCGCCAATTGATGACGTATGAAAAATACGCCCAATCACATTGCAGAACCGTGCTCGTGCGCCAGCCAACAACTGGCAACATTGCGATTTGATTTGACCAGCACCACCTCAACTCAAGGCCAATCAACATGATATGGGCAAGGCAAATATGGCGGCGAAAGCAGGGCATTATTAAATTGTTTACCTTTAACCTGAAAAGCCGGTAGTGGTTTCTCGTTCCGATTGCATACCAGAAATAATTAATTATCTCTAGTTTGTTGTGCTTCTGCAACACGTTTGTTTAGTTCTTAGTGTTCAGTGCATGGTGTGATCAGAAAATTGTGATAAAATAACAGTGTACTAAAAATCCAAACCAGACATGGTTTCACATAGGGAACTTCAAACTTTTGTGCTTGTCGTACTCCTCTATTATTAATTATTTTAAGGTAAGAACTAGAAGTATTTATCAAGATATTACACCTAAATGAGTAAAAAGCCATCGCCGCCAGTCTGAATAGTACTTTATAATGGTTACTTACTTACTTAACATTTTATTGTACCTGCATGCCTTTTACATGCTCTGTTCCAAATTGTTACGGGAATTATAGAGGGGGTCCCAAGATTTTCTGCTTTTATATTCCCAATGACGTCTTTACCACAAAGACAATGCCCTATGTAAAGAGAAAGAGTAAAGAAGACTAAGCTAAGGCGTAAGTTTTACTTACGAACCCTCAAAAAGCTATTTAGTTTTTTTTCTATATTAAATAGAAGACACATTATATTTTTTATATGAAGACTTGAAAGACATATTATATTTTTTATTTATCCTCACCTATTATAGTTTAAATTTATTCCCATTTGTGTAATGCTGCAAAACATAGAAAAAATATTCCATATTTTTTGACCCAAGCCAGTGTAGTTTATAATTCCAAGAGCATTTACCAAGGCTTTTATTAAGACAAGTAACTTCCTATACTGTCCATAATAGTATATATTTATCAAACGTTCAGTAAATCCTAAACTATGGTAGGTAAGTGTTTGCAATTGAATATTTATTTTATATTGCTATTTCCTGTCATATATTTCTGGTTATTTCTTTTTCCGATGATTTTGAACACCCTATATATGCTACCTCAAGTTTGAATATTTTAACACTATCTACCTATTTTCTGAGAAAGCAGACCTTTTTATAAAAAGTAACTAACTGATGTTTTCATAAAAGTAATAATACAAAAAATTCCATACTTATGTGGAGAACTTTAGACTCCCTGTATATTAAAAAATTAGTGAAATATTACGTAATCTAACCCGATATTTGTGTGAAAAATGTCTATTTGGAAATAAAACAGGTTTTAAAATACGTGCCAAATAAAGCACTTCTATCTCCGCCATATTGGAAAAGGTTGAATGGCCTTGTGTGGAGGTGGTGGTGTGTCAGCAAGGTGGCCCGGCCGCGGCCATGTTGCCGCTTTTCAACATGCCAGGTGTGACGTATTAAAAATAAAGTGCGGATTTTTATTCTAGGCTTTTTTGTTTTTATTTATTTTCTTAAGAACGACTTCAAATTTTTCGAAAGTGAGATAGCAGAAAATTCTAGAATTAATTGCTTTATTCAATTATGCTAATTCCAAAATATAGTGAAAGAGTCCATTGAGTCATAAAGTCCAGAACTGTTCCGCGCCATATGGAGGCACCAGGCTATCGCGCACAGCTCCTAGAACCGTTTTGAGTAGCCCAGGGCGTAAAGCTCTGGAATTTGAAATTCGCGAATGGAGGACAGCAATTGTCTACCACATTCAAAAAAACATTGGTTAAATGAAACAAAGAAACTTGCAATTATATCAACTGAAATTTTGTTGTTTCTAATAAGCCTTTAATTCAATGTTTCGTATTGGTTATAAATAACGAGATTTTCATATGAAATTATTTGAAAATAATCATCTTCTTATGAGATCGCTATTGGCTTATTCCACTGGAAATTTTAAAAAACGGATTATTGTGGTCCTCTTATAATCTCTAAATTACATTTTTCGGTAGTATAATTTTTAAAAATTATAATATCTTTGAAAGTGAACCTTCCATATAGAGCACTTTGCAATGACTTATCATCACCTAGTTCAAAGAACCACTCATTTGCCAGGCTGTCGCACGGACATAAAATGTGTTCTATGATTTCTTCTTCAGGATGAAAAAACCTGCTCAAAGTTCCCGATGTCGCTGATGTTGGTTTCTGCTGCTTCCTCTAGTCCCTTAAAAAAACTTTGCCCTAAAGTTTTAAAGCGTCGGTCTGTATTCTAGTGCAGGACAGTGGCACAGCAGATGCTCTATGGCTTCTTCCTCTCCGCATTCTCTTCAGTAGTCGTCGTTGGAAATCCTCCATCTCACGAGGTTTACCCCCGTACGGCAGTTTCCACTGACGACACCGATAATTATGCGTACTAGTTTCTTTTTGTGCTCTAGTAGTTGTTTCGTCTTTTTGCTATCTACCAATAGCCACAGTCAGCTGTAGCGCAGTCCTCACGGTGTTGCCACATCTCTTGCTGCTTGGGCTGGATAGTAGTTCCTATAACTTCCTTCAGTGTGTTAATCGTCACAAGTGGTGGGCCATCTGCCACGGTCTCGGCCCTGGCACCGTCTTTAGCGAGTTTCTCCGCTTTTTGGTTGCCTACCACATTGCTGTGGCCTGGAACTCAGCACAGAGTAGAGGTGGGAATTCTAGTTCCTTGGGAGGAACTAGTTCCTTAGTTCTAGTTCCTCCAGAGGAAGAGTTCCTTGAACTAGGTCTTTAGTTCACAATAGTTCCCGACTAACATTGACATCCCCCTTGTTTGCTAATGCGTTTCGTTGTCAGTCAGAACTATTCACAGTATGATCTGTATAATTTTTATAATGTACGGAGATATAACGAGACGTGTAATTGTGTATGTTAAAAACATATAGGTAAGTTTTATAGCAGATAAAAAAAATTAAAAAATACTCAAATCAGAATTTAAAAAACTATATCACAAATCAATTGGAGCAAATATTACAAAAATTTTACGAAAAACTGCATTTTTCCTCACTTCAAGCTTTTTGTTTTTGTCTAAAAATTCAGAATATCTACTTCGTTTTATAAGATATTTCTTAATTTTAGGGACCTAAAGTGAAACATTCCCATAAAATATTTAAAAAACAAACTAAAAATCAAAAACAGTATCCACGACAATTTTCTGTGGTAATTACGCCGCGCCGGCTGTGGCAATAGACAAGGCCGAATCCATCGTCGTCGCCTTGTATTATATCTCGGATCTGCCGACTGAATAGATTCCCGTGAACTAGTCTTTTAATAGTTCCTCTATGTCCAGATCCGATAACATACGGCTCGCACTCCCCACGCCTGCCTAGCATCAATCGCGCTGGCTGATACATACGTAAACTAGTCTTTTATTTAGTTCCTCTAGTTCCTTTAGGTCCGGATCCGGTAACATACGGCATAAGGCTGGCACTCCCCACTCCTGCTTAGCATCGATCGCGCTGGCCCGTTCCGGTCGTACGAAAACTAGTCTTTTATTTAGTTTAGTTCCTCTAGGTCCGGATCCGATAACAGGTGGATGACACTTCTTATGGGAGAACTGGAAATGGTTGAAAACTTGACTACAAGCGATTTTCTAGGAATCTTCCTTACCGATAAATTATTGACAAGAGTGACAGATAAAACCTTGACATTCTTTCAGTATAACTGTTCATCTCTTTTTCTTTCTAAAGTGTGCGTTGAAAGGAGACAAAAACAATTTTTTGTAACCCATAATTTGTTATTCGAACGCCACTTTTCTCCTTGTCGGGTCGTTGACGTTGACTTGTCGCCATTTTATTTCTTTTGTTTACACGCTGCAGTTTGCTTTGTAAAGTGAATACATAAATTATTTAGGCAAATATAGGTTTTTGATAAAACTCCTTGGACTAACGTGTAGGTAAGTGTTGATAAATAAGTTTTTTCATCTTAACATGCTCATTGTCATTCTCCTGATTTAGGTGACAGAAAAGGATCATCAAATCAAATTGAATTTTATATTTTTTTCATCCCAGGACCGATAATAAAATATATATTTTATGGATACCTTCCTAAATATCAACGAGATGAGCCATCGGAAGAAAGGGACCATAGTACCAAACAGAAGGGTGATCTTTTTTCTTTCCACTTAGGATATTGAAATTATTATATACTGTAGTCGTGTTCGGCATTATGCTCTGAGAAATATAGATAAACAAAGAACAACAGATATAAAGCATCCCAGAGGAAAAGAGAGGCAATACCTGTACTCTCTCCCTGATATTTGTGAAAGTTACGGCAAAGTATTGTTGTAAATGTCATCTTTTAATCGACCTGAAAACTTCGAGCAAAAGATGACACTTTCAACAATACCCTGACAGATATCAGAGACGATACAGCTTCTTCCTCTCTTTTCCTCTGGAATACTATTATTCTTTGTTTATCTAGATTTCTAAAAGTTACTATTTTAGAACTCAGCTTGTATGTTTGAAATAATCGTCCAGCTGGCTTAAAATGATGATCGATGACATTTCCTATATAATTCATAGATGGCTTCATTTCTAAGCCATCTATGACACTCATTTTTTCAGTTTTGTTATAATTAATTTTGTCTCTTGATCTACTTGTAACATTATTCTTTTAATTTTATTAATTTATTTTGTTGAAATTAATTTCTGTTGTATATTTGATAACGATATTAAACATATTTTTAAAAATGGTGTATTTTTGTGTGTTTTTATGTATGTCATAATTAAAAATAAATGAATTAAAATTTTTATTTTTTAAACTTCCGCCATGCGTTACAATCTAGTCCGTAGTTCCTACAAGCGATATTGGGGGCGCTAGATCAATTTCACTTTCCAATATTTAGCAAGGCGCTCGCACTTCTCCTTGTGTATGTGTTTTGTGTCCGATAACGTACGTCTGGCACTCCCCACTCCTGCCTACCATCGGGCTACGCGCGCTAGCAGATCCGTCGCATATTATTCTATATCGGACACAGTCTCGATCCCGGAATAGGTCCTGAGGAACTAGTCCTTTGAGAAACCAGGAACTAGTTCCTTTCATTCCGGGGTCGGAACAGTTCATTGGAACTAGTTCGTTCACGAACTACACACCTCTAGCACAGAGTGGCCCCGCCTTGACGCAGCCAGGACAGTGCTTCTCGGCAGTCCATCACAGATTTCGATCTCACTGATTGCATGGTGATGCTTCTTAAAGCGCCCAAGCCCAAGCTAAAAGTAGACATTAACTCAATTTAAATTTAAAAGAAGATTAAGATTACCAGAATCGGATGTGAGGTAGCTATAATTTTTTTTCTAAAATATAGAGTAGGAATATAAGAAATTCAACATTTTCAAAAATTTCAATTCTTAGTCACGTCATTAAACATGAACAGCATAGCCTTGCCCCTTCTATATATTTCCCTTCAATCAAAATATTTTAGGAAACGAAACTAAATTAATTATAAATATATAAACAATTATTATTTACATCAACAAAACTCACCTTCTTAATAGCACTTAAGAGACATAAATGTCTATTATTACCGCTTTCCCGTTCAAAATATTCAAAGTTTTTTTTTGATAAGAGATTCATATACTTAAACTTAAATTAAAAGACGTAATGAAGAAAGTACGTCGGTGTAACGCTCATCCAGAACCGAATCGGTTATCTTTGCCACATCTGCGGCCGCCGCTCGAACGCGGCGCCAACCGAGCGCAAACTAATTTAGCAGGAAGAGCACAGCATCCTGCCATCTTCCTGTTGCAGATAAGTGTTCGGTTACCTGCGAGGCGCAACGCCGCCCAGGTAATACAATTCAGTTTGTGCACATTTCGGCCGCTGATAAGGCTTTTTCGGTTCAAATCAACTTTCTGCAGAGGATGGCCTACTTCGGTTTCAGTTTGGGTATGTAGACTACATTTTTTTTTCGTTACTAGATGGAAATGTGTTGGTTAAATTTAATATGAAATTCGTATTACGAAGGTAAACACAGAACACAGGGTGTTTCTTTATTAAATGCAAGTTTAACTTTTTAACTAATATATTTGATGTCAATTAAACGTTTAATCGATTACGCAACTAAATGTTTAATAGATATCAAATATACAGTGTGACCCACTCAAGACCGGGCACCCTCCATAAAATCTGTGTTTATAGTCCGATTTTGATGATTTTTTTTTCAAATATAAAGTTTCAAAAAATGTACTTTAGGGCTCAATGTCATATTATTTCACAAAAAACAAGGCCTACTTAATAAAGTTTTTGTGGTGAAAAATTTGCAAAATCATATTAGCGATTTTTTTTCAAAAAATTTGAGTACACCCCTACATTCGGCATCCCCCAAAACAGTTCTGTACCAAATTTCGTTTAAAAATATTAATTATTAATAATTCTGCAGTTAAATTAAATAATTCCCTATTTTTGCCAATTTAACGATGAGTTATAACGTAACCCTTGAAAAAAACAATCCACAACAATGGGTTTTATTAGCTGTCAATTCTTGCAGCGTAGAATTGAATATTAATTTAATAGCACGCAGAAAAGTGTTGTATCAAGAAATATTATTTGCATTATGGAACAATTAAATATTAGGGATAAAATTGAAATGATTCGTTTAGTGGGTGATAACTATCTTCAAGCAGGAGAAGCTGCCAGAGAATTTAACAACAGACATCCCGACAGACCTGCAGTAAGTAGAAGCACGGTTCAACGAATAAATAGAGTTTTTAATGAAACTGGTTGTGTGTCAAAATACTTACTAAAAAACAGAAGGCCGGAACATTGAATAAATAGGCGGAATGAGGAAATATTAGAATATTTTCGTAACAATCCTCGTGCAAGCATTAGAGGCGCCAGTGTTGATTTGGATATACCAAGGGAAAATATTAGGAGATGTTTGCGAACTAATAAAGTTAAACCCTTTAAACCAAAGATTTTACACACTTTGGAAAACGGAGATGATGTTAGACGATTAGAATTCTGCTTATGGGCTCAAGCAGAGTATTTAAATAATAGAAATTTCTTAAAAGAAATTTTATTTAGTGATGAGGCAACATTTAGTACAAACGGAGTAGTATCCTCTCAAAATTCGCGATTCTGGGCAGTCGAAAACCCTGAATGGGTGATCAATACAAGAAGACAGTATTCTCAGAAATTAAATGTGTGGTGTGGCATACTTGATGATAGAATCATTGGTCCATATTTTTTTGAGAGAAATTTGAATAGTCCAACGTTTTTGAATTTTCTGATTAATGACTTTTGGGATGCAATACATAATTTACCATGCCAAACCCGTTTGAATTTAAAATTTCAATTGGACGGATCACCTGTGCATAACGCGGCAGTTGTCAGGGAATGGTTAAATGAAAATTTTGAAAATAAGTGGATAGGTCGAAATAGCCCGCTAATTGAGTGGCCACCGAGATCCCCGGACCTAACACCCCTTGATTTCTTTCTTTGGGGTTTCTTAAAGCAACAAGTTTACAAGTCTAGACCTCAATCTGTAGATGAATTACGTATTAGAATTGCAGAGTCTTCTGCAAATATTACACCACAGCAGCTTAGGAATGTAACTGTTAATCTAAGAAAAAGATGCGACAAATGTATTGAACTGAATGGAGGGCTGGTAGAAGCAACTAGAATTATTTGAATATGTTTAACTTATTATTCGGTTATTGTGTTGCTTGTAGTATTTTTATCATTGTTTGTAATAAAACTCGTTGTCGTGGATTGTTTTTTCAAGGGTTACTTGATAACTCATCGTTAAATTGGCAAAAATATAGAATTATTTAATTTAACTGCAGAATTATTAATAATTAATATTTTTAAACGAAATTTGGTACAGAACTGTTTTGGGGGATGCCGAATGTAGGGGTGTACTCAAATTTTTGAAAAAAAATCGCTAATATGATTTTGCAAATTTTTCACCACAAAAACTTTATTAAGTAGGCCTTGTTTTTTGTGAAATAACATGACATTGAGCTCTAAAGTACATTTTTTGAAACTTTATATTTGAAAAAAAAATCATCAAAATCGGACTATAAACACAGATTTTATGGAGGGTGCCCGGTCTTGAGTGGGTCACACCGTATATTTATTTCATAAACAAGGTAAAAAATTTATTGCATTATTTAACTTTTAAACATAGGCCGAGATACACACGTGAAGAATATTTTAACATTATTCGATTAGGCGCTTGGTTTACCGAGAACCGTGATACGAGTGGAGTCGAAAAATGCAACATTTTTCAAATTCGCCCGGTATTTCAGAAACCAAGAAGGATAGGATAAATCTGTCTAGCATCTTTAGTTTCATAAAGCATATCAGTGACGTGAAAACCGGATCTTTGTTTCTCTACTCATAAACAAAATACCCCACAACGAAAATGGGACACCCTATACAATAAATTATACAGGGTGGCCCGAACTATATTCCGGAAATTTTAGCAGCATATTTTGCAGATAAAAATAAGTAAAAAAGTTCGTATAAATGTATGTTCTAAAATGCTTGGTTTCGTAGATACAGGATGTAGAAGTTTCATTTTTATTTCGATTTTTTCCAAGTAATTTCTGAAGTAACGTCAATATTTGGATGAAAATTGGTGTCTGGAAGATTTTTGAGATGAGAAATTTGATTTTGATGTCAATATGACTCCTACTTGTAGGGGGCGCCACCTATATATTTTTTAACTGTTTGAAAATTAATCACTTTTCGTCCGTACCTGTTCAAAAATTACTGAGTAAAAAAATATAGATTTACGACGTTTTTTTACGTAAAACAGGTCTCTTAGTAAAAATCGCTACGACTAACGGTTCTCGATATTTGGAATCTAAATAATCATCCTATCATCATCAACATAAATTAAACATGTTGACCTCGATGTTGACTAAATAGTTATTAGATTGAAATCATTTCAATAGAAATTGTTCATTTTTTCTTTTTTGCTACCTTCTGATAGTATGTACCACCAGCGCGGCGGGTATTTATTTCATTTTTTCTTTATTTCTGCCAAAAAAAATTGCAAACAAGTTAAACAGACCAAATTTTCGCCTCTGCGGTACCCCTGATAGCATGTACCATCCGCACCTGAATACATGAAGGACTTTTTATCACCCTCTGAGAGTGGATCCACAAAGTATTAAATTCATTATTTTTACTTTATTTTTGCCAGGTTTTTTTTTTGATAGTGGACTTAGCAATTTATTTTCTGTGGCTAGAAACAGCTACAGCCTTTAAACGTTTGTGCTTACGGAACCGAGAAATGAAATCCGGACTGTAAAAAGGACATTTAATAGGAAGTAGTAAAATGTTTGTATGAACACAATGCCCGTTGTAATTGAAATTTTTACGATATGCAGCGCATATGGAAGAAAGAAATGGGTCTTGTTAATTGCTAATACTAAATATTATGAAATACATAAATAAAAAAAGTGATATGTAGTTGTAATCCGTGAAAAATTCACTCACAATATTATATTTTCGAAGTTTCAATGGAGCAGAACCCGATTTGTAACAAATTATTGTAAGTCAGCAGGCTGGTTATAAATAGGTTGTGGCAGCGGCGCACGGTGGTCTAAATGGAAAAATTACGGGGACACTCAATTTTGTTTTTGAAATAAAGGAAATAATTGTTATTTATAATGTTTTTATGTAAAATTACACTCATCAAAAAGATTTTTTACATTTTTACTTTCCTATTTTATATACAGGGTGTTCAATTAGTGCGATAAAGTCCAGTATCTCGTTTGCTATTAAGAATTTTAAAATAATGCTAACACAAAAGTTATAAGTAATAATGAATTGCTTCTTGTTAATTTTTTTTTAATTATACAGGGTGTGTCAGAAAAGTGCTACAGACCAAACTTCAGTTTTTTTAAATAAAACACCCTGTATATTTTTTAAGATTTCAATTCCTGGTACTTTTTCCAGCATTTTGATATAGGGGTGAATGGTTTATACCATGTGTATCAAAAGTTACAGCCATTTTTATTTTTGAAGCGCTATACCATTTACAGTACCTAATATTATTTTGTGTTACTCGGGTATTTTAACTGAATGTATTTACTAGTCTACAAAATGTTATCTTTATCAAGGCTTCCTCTGGAGAAAATGGTCGCATCTCGTTGTTTAACCTTTCTAAATTTTTTATTTTTGCCAACTCTTCTGGACTAGAAATCGTAGCTTTTTTGACCGCAAAAGCAACATTTCTCGTTCCTTTTTTTGTTTATCCAGTCTGAGTAGCAAACGCAAGTTCAGCAGGACATATTGAGAAACCAATTTTTGTGTACAGGGACATCATTTTAAGCGTCTCACTCGATTTATAATTTTCCTGTTTGGTATTTAAAGATAGTAGAAAGATTTCCTAATGTAATTTTTTGCGAGGAAGCCGATTTTCTACATTAAACTTTTCCTGTTCTCTATTTTAAGATAGTAGAAAGATATTTCAATGCAAATTTTCGCGAGGATGCTGAATTTCTACATTAAAATTTTTTACAACGTCAATTTTGACAGATACGACGCCATCTTGATTTTTTCTAAATAGAAACCCTATCACATTTTAGCATGGTCCGGTAGACATATTTTAGCTAATTTCAAAAATATATAGTTTAGTATACTTTGCACTTACCGTTTTCGATATACAGTGCATTTAAAAATGAATTGTTCCAGAATCATTTTAAGTGTCTCACCCAATTTAAACTTTTCCTCTTCTCTATTTTAAGATAATAGAAAGATATTTCAATGTAAATTTTCGCGAGGATGCCGAATTTCTACATTAAAATTTTTTACAACGTCAATTTTGACAGATACGACGCCATCTTGATTTTTTTTAAATAGAAACCCTATCATATTTTAGCATGGTCCGGTAGACATATTTTAGCTAATTTCAAAAATATATAGTTTAGTATACTTTGCACTTACCGTTTTCGATATACAGTGTATTTAAAAATGAATTGTTCCAGAATCATTTTAAGTGTCTCACCCAATTTAAACTTTTCCTCTTCTCTATTTTAAGATAGTAAAAAGATATTTCAATGTAAATTTCCGCGAGGATGCCGAATTTCTACATTAAAATTTTTTACAACGTCAATTTTGACAGATACGACGCCATCTTGATTTTTTTTAAATGGAAACCCCCACATATTTTAGCATGGTCCGGTAGACATATTTTAGCTAATTTCAAAAATATATAGTTTAGTATACTTTGCACTTACCGTTTTCGATATACAGTGGATTTAAAAATGAATTGTTCCAGAATCATTTTAAGTGTCTTACCCAATTTAAAATTTTCCTCTTTTCGATTTTAAGATAGTAAAAAGATATTTTAATGTAATTTTTCGCGAGGATGCCGATTTTCTACGTTAAAATTTTTTACAACGTCAATTTTGACGTTGGATACAAATGCCACTCAGTTGTAAGTGAATGGCATTCATATTCAAATACATAAAAATTAGAGGAATTCTTGATTTCAACCCCCTGTATATCGAAAACGGTAAGAGCAAGGTATACTAAACTATATATTTTTGAAATTAGCTAAAATATGTCTACCGGACCATGCTAAAATATGTGGGGGTTTCCATTTAAAAAAAATCAAGATGGCGTCGTAAATAACGTTGTAAAGTCATAAACGTTGTAAAAGACACTTAAAATGATTCTGGAACAATTCATTTTTAAATCCACTGTATATCGAAAACGGTAAGTGCAAAGTATACTAAACTATATATTTTTGAAATTAGCTAAAATATGTCTACCGGACCATGCTAAAATATGTGGGGGTTTCCATTTAAAAAAAATCAAGATGGCGTCGTATCTGTCAAATTTGACGTTTTAAAAAATTTTGGTGTAGAGAATCGGCATCCTCGCGAAAAATTACATTAGAAAATCTTTCTACTATCTTTAAATACCAAACAGGAAAATTATAAATCGAGTGAGACACTTAAAATGATGTCCCTGTACGTCTTCTCTTAGTTCTAGTACTAACAGCACTAAATTCTCTTGAGTTCTTTCGCGAAGGCGTTTTTGCATGTTGCTGAAAGGTGCTTTTGCACTTAGATTTATAAACATATTCGTTAAGCCAAATTTCATGTTTCTCTAAAAAGTCTTTCTTATTTCGGTAGCACCTTTTCCAACGTAAAGCAATTTGAGTTGAAAACCATGATATTTTGTTGGTTAGGTCATCATCGTCAGCAGTAGGGATGCGTTGTTTGACAAAGTCGACCATCTTTTCTCTCACAACTAAAGAAGTGGCACTTCCCATCCAGCCATTTTCATTCAAAAGCTCAAATAAGTGTTTTCGACTCACGCCCGAAACTGTACATAATACGAAGAAATAAAAACTTCACAAGATTGCACCTATCAGCAGCTCAGTATATTGTTACACAATAGGCAGATATACAAGCTTTAAAATAAATTGAGTTTGACGGTGAAGAAAAGGGTCGTTTTTTTTTCTCAGCCTTCCATTTTTTCAACTTTAATAAAATTGTAAATACTTCTTTGACAACTAATTATATCAAAATTCGTGTTTCGAAATAAGTAACTAAACTTAGCTAACAAATGAGCAGACATGTGTGAATTAAAAAACAAACCACGATATTCTAATCTCAACACCAACTACCAAAACGAACTTCAAGATACTCGAGAACAAATTCTATATAAATGAACATTTATATTTTTGTTTACTTTGTCCTCAATTTTATCGCATTCCGATCCACCAAATACTATAACTCTGATATAGAAGTAAGATGGGACTTTATTCTATTTATAAAATTATACATACTATCAATCTTCAGTGAAGACAAACTTGTCACCTAATGTATCCGTAATTTTTACATTTAGACCACAGTGCGGCGGCTGGTAGAATTTAGATGTAATATATCACCGATTCTGGGTACAGGACCACAGGACCCATACAAAATTTTAGTGAGTTAACTCATAGACCGAGAGCTGGCTACATAAAAAACCTTATCATCGTTACATGGCTAATTTTTTGTGTGAAGTATCCTTTTGTGTATAGTCTGTCCAACGAGAAGATCCTTGACAGTGATAGATGTGTCTGTCATTTTAATTTCAAAGTAGTTTATTTTATTTTACAAAGAAATAAGTTGGTACAACTGGAACGCATAGCAGGAAATATTTAAAATTTGATTGACAAGATGACAAGTGATTACTTCAAAATATTGTGAAAAAAACTGTATAAAACTGAAAAATGTAATCGAGTTATTTTATTTAATAAAAACGGTATGTGTTAATACAAAACAAACAAGAACAAGACACTACATACAAAAAATATAAAAAAGAACTATTATTTACTTTCAAGCTTTATGAAACTACCCGCATTTATGATTATATTTATCAATATAACTTATGTACAAATACAAATTTGTAATATTCCACAGGAATAAATAAAACAACACAGGTAAATAAAACAAACTATTTTATTAATAATAACACCTACCAAATTTTATACCTTAAAGGTTGATTAATTAACTTTAATCTTAATTTTTTTAAACCAGTCCCTTTTAACATTATTTTTCTGCAGTACTAAAATCCATTATTTACCTATCGTGTGATGTCGATATTTTACAGCTACTCCAGTTTTTAGTATGTGTTTAGTTTGATCCTTCTACCATATACGAGATGCACTTATCTACGACGAAATGGTATACAAACTTTATCGATGGCAACTTCATTGGTGTATAAGACTTTCTGCCTGGGCAGCGAGTATTAACCATAAACTGTGCTCTGGGTCTACAGTTAATTTTCACTCGATTTTTCCTCCACTTGACTTCAAAAGACACAAAACACACGTAATAATACGAATCAAAATGCATCATCTTCCAAAACGCAGGGTATTTAACAAAAGTTGACACAAAATTATAACCTATAATTTGGCAAGACTTTGACAAACGTCAAAAATCTAAAGGCGAGTTCATACGCATCGGCGTCCGTTTGTCGTTCATCGTTCCGTCAAACCAATAAAATTGAAATACGATCTGTCATTTTTGAAATAAACCAATAAAACTGGTTAAAAACAACAAGACACGACGCATGACGGATTTATATTTAAACCCATCCATAGATAACTTAAAAATTATTAGAAACTTTTTTTAGTAAAATAAATAGATTGGTATGGGACGTCATCTGCTTTTCTTCTGTCATCGTCTGTCGAAATCTTACCTGAGAAAAAAAACAGACATTTTATAGCCATTGTAAAATAGTCATGTCTGCCAGCGCGATCCCGGGGCTTAAAGCGGGGGCGGCCAATCGAAAGGGTGAAATTTTGACACAAAAAATATTATAAGGTACACGAGTTATAATTGCCAAATAGCTTTTATTTATTATTAGGAGATGTGTAAAATTGTTGACAGACATTTTTCTCGTGGCTGAAATGCCGGCAGACAACGCGAAAGAGGCATAGAATTTTGACAAAAGAAAATCATCGCATACATGCATGTCGGTTGGTGGAATGTCATGTTTATTGTTAATGAATTTAAAAAGCCATATGCAAAAGGGCAGACAAAAAAATCGTTATTGAAATAATAAAAAAATATATTTATAATATAATCGCATATTATATGATTTATCTATACTTAAATGGATGAGGCGGCGAGCGTTCCCTGAAAGCGCTAGAGTAATATCGCGCTTTTTTTGATAACTGTCTGCAGCTTTTTTGATAACTTTGCTGATAACTTTTTTAACTGTCAGCACGATTTTTTCGTCTGCCCTTTTGCATACGGCTTTTAAAATAAATAAATATGACATTTCACTAATCGGCATGCATATATGCCATAATTTTTTTCATTCTTCAAATTTCATTTTTTAATAATTTTTAAAATTTCATGCCTCTTTCGCGTTGTCTGTCGGCATTTTAGCGACTGGAAAAATGTCTGCCAACAATTTTCCACGTTTCTTAATAATAAATAAAAGCTATTTTCGCAGTTATAAGTCACGTATCTTATAATATTTTTAGTGTCAAAATTTCAACCTTTCGATTGGCCGCCCCCGCTTTAAGCCCCGGGATCGCGCTCGCGGACATGACTATTTCATAATGGCTACACAAAAGGATACTTCACACAAAAAATTAGCCATGTAAGCGAGCTCTTAGACTATCAGAACCTACTAGAAATATTTTTGTATTATTAAAAACAGTTTTAAAATTTGCTACTTTAGCTCGGTTATGCCTGTACACCACCAACGGAAATTTAAAATCAAAAATTAATGATAGCTACACAGAAATATAATAATGTCTGACGCACTGTTACAGGACCCTGTATACATGTTACCAAATTATTTAATTCCATTCGTTGTAATAGTAGAGAAGAATTTTATTTGTAATGCTCACTCTTGAAAAACATAGCTTTAAAGTAAAAAACTTAAAAATACTCTCCAATTACCTTTATCAAACAGGTGGCCGGTGAAATTCATCAATCATTTGTCACCGGGTTAAAGATGAGGCTATCAACTTGTCACACAAACAAAAAATGCGTAGCGGTATTATTTACTGTCATTTTACCAATAATAATGGCATTTAATGACGTAAATGCAAAAAAACTTCAAAGTAGATTGAAAAAATTACATTAATACAAGAAAAAATTAAAATAAATATGTAATAATTTACACAATAATAAATTGGTAAACGAGGCGCCTAATAGAAAATGTCAACGTATTCTTCATACTAGGAATATTTTCAATGTATCGATATATTAGAATATCGATACTTTTTATAAATATATCGATAGTAAAGAAATTTTTAATAATATTCTTTTAATATGAGTATTTTTATTAACTATTAATACAACGACGTACTACATTTTTGCCATGACTATTTTTGCTTTCTATTACAATAATTAGGCATATTTCACATTCAGTGGAGTTGGACTAAGGGCTTAAATCATATTCACAGGTATACCTGTGAACGCGATTTCTCTCTTCTTCTAGGGCGAATCCATTAATGAATGCTTGCGATAACATTTTCCATCGCTTCTCTATTCCTGGCGGTGTTTATTAACGACTGTACATCGTGTAGGCCTGTCCACTGTCTAACATTCCTCAGCCAGGACATTTTCTTCCTTCCCATACCCCTCCGGCCTTCGATTAACAGATGCAAGAATTGATATTTGGGGTTTCGCATTATGTGCCCCAGGTATGCGTTTTTTTTCTTCTTAATCAATTCAAACAATTCGTGGTGTTTGTTGACACGTCTCAGAACTTCCTCATTTGTTAACCTAGCCGTCCAAGGCATCTTCAGAATTCTGCGATATAGCCACATCTCGAAAGCCTCTAGTTTATTAATGGCAGCTGCTTTCAATGTCCAACCTTCCATACCATAAAGAAGCACCGACCACACGTAACACTTTACGAATCTTAATCTGAGGTTAAGGTCAAAATCAGAACAGACAAGTACTTTTCGGAACCTCAAGAATGCCTGCCGAGCTTGTTCGATGCGATATTTAATTTCCTTGTTTGATGTCCAATCTTCGGAGAGCCAGAGTACTTAAATTTATCTACCCTGTGTATGGGCCTTGTATTAAATGTTATAATGGAGCTATATGGAGACATATCTGGATTTCTGGATAAATTTAGTTTTCTTGATGTTTATGTTTTGCTTTACTCTGTTCTCCTACCTTGTTGACCAGTTGTCGTAGATCGTGTATATTATCCGCAATCAAGACCATTAAGGATTTCTATTACAGAGCTGTAGTAAAATGAGTAACTAATTGTGAAAAATAAAGTTCCAGCCCTAGATGCAACATTTTACGTAAACGCCTACTTGTGCAGTTTGAAATTTTGACACAATTTTGATGCAAAATTCGGCAATACCGCATAGAAGAAATGTATTAAGTCAACTTTTATCTCTTTTTAATACATTTGATTTTACATTAAGCTATCTACATCACTGTCTGTCAATACATATTAGAGGGGAGGATTGGAAGAAAAATCGATATTTTTTAAATACAAACATCCCTACTTCCCAACAGTTCTCTAATGCACTTAAGCCATGCATAATGGTTCGGAATACGTTACATAAAATATGATTAGTAAGCGCCAGACTACTCGATAGATTATTTTTGCTGATTCACAAGAATTCGGTTCGGTCAGCAAAAATAAATGGGTTAGCGATAATGGCTATTTACCTGACCGTGCAAACAACAACCAATTACGATTACATGGAACTATTTAAACGGAATATTTTTAGACAGTTCTAATTGGAATTCCGCTTTTTTAATTGCCTATTTGAGAAGCATGGATTTTACTGATCAGCCTCATTAAATTCTTTATAATAATAATGCACTTATTTAAAATTCAGTCTGTATACACACTTCGCCAAAATTATTGCATATAACGATATTTTTGTTTTATTTTGGACCTAATATGATTCTTTTTAGATTTTTTGACATATTGGCTTACTACACGACTAACTAATATAAAATTAAAAATCTAAGTGCAACTAGGCTGTTATTATAATTTTATTTCATAATGAGTGAAAATCAACAAAAACAAATTTTATTTTAAACAGAAAATATTGAAAACAATTTTAATTATTTCTTACAACTAATAGTCTGTATTGCCTCCTCGACGTGGCATGCTCACAATTCATTTAAGGTACGGAGGATCATTCCTTTTGGCGTTTTAGCATGTCCCAAGCTTGCTCGATCACATTCATATCTGGAGACATCGGTGGCCACCACAGTTTTCTTATACCCTCTTCCTCACAAAATTCGCGAACCACTAAAGTGCGATGGGGAGGAGCATAATCGTCCATTAAACAAATTCATCCCCCACAGCCCCTCGAAATGGACGCACAATAGGCTCTAAAACGTCTCTAAGATATGAGGCACTTATCATTGTGCCATCAATAAAAACAAGAGGAGTTCGAGCTCCGTGCATTATGCCTGCCCGTACCATAATGCTTCCCCCTTGAAGCGGGATACGGGGTTGAGCTGCATTCAAGCATGCTCGTCTTCAAGATGCTCTCCAGACCAAAGTTCGTCGCGAGTCTGACACTAGGCCTATTCTTGTTTCATCACTAGACATGACGAAATTCCAATTAGGTCCATTTGCTCTCATCTCCTCAGCCCATTGTAGTCGCGTAATTTTGTGCTGTAAATTAAGCTTCGGAACACGTAGAGGTCTCCTTAAATGTAATCCTCTCTCATCCGGAGACTTCTTGCTATGGTCTTTCTTGAAACATTTACTCCTTCAAGGCGAGCTAACTCATTTTTAATAGTAGTACTAGAAAGCAGGGAATTGCGTCGGGCAATTAGGGATATTTGACGGTCCTGCACAGCAGTAGTAACTCCAGGAGTAACTCTCTGTCTACCTCTTCCAGGCCGGTCTGTAACCTCGTTCGTCTCTCTGATTTTTTTAATATTTGCGAAACATCACTTTGGTTAACTCCTACAATTTCAGCTATTGCAACTTGCCGGCAGGCCTGTTGAGACAGTGTTACTGTTCTGACTCTATTAAACTATGAAATAATGTTTCTAGGCATTTTAAGGCCAAAACAATGGTCAAATTTCTTCTGAAACCCAAGAGACCACAAATCGAAATGTGCAAGAATTTGTAATAATATTGGGTCTGAACGATAAACATTGTTTACCATATCCATTTTAACAAAAAAAAAATGTTTATTACAGATTATCAAAGCTATGTATAAAAAAAGATTCTTTAAATTCCTTTCCGTATATTTTTAAACGATATATGCAATAATTTTGGTCATGTGTGTATATATTTTTTAAGTTTATACAATTATAGTACCTATTCCCTTAAATTATATAGATTTTTTCACCCCTAAAAAGTATCCTATAACTAAAAGAAATAGAAATTTCCATGCGTATGCATCAGGCGATCTTTCTATAATAAAACATTCTCTTTTGGGGCATTTTCTTTCGAATTTCTGTGAAAACTCTAGCGGTTTTCAACGCACGTACTTCCAATTTAAACCTCGTAGATAAAGAGGGCGCCCCACAACCTTCTTAAGCCTTTCAACTACTCGAAACTTTAAATTTTACAAAACGGATTACCGCAAGTTGGGATGGACTAGCCGCTATCCTTTAGATAATCGTGCTCGGTACGACTGATATTTTTCATTTTTGTTTTATCTTTAGAGGTTATAAAATGTGAACTTGAGGATAAGCTGACTTTTTTTTAAGAAAACTGTTATGTGGATAGGTTACTTTATGAATGACGCTGTATAAAAAAAATCTCTAATTAAACTAAATTTACTACATTTTATTAAACTAGTCTAAAACAATCTTGTTATGATTTAATTTAACAAAATACTAGTCTATTATGAATATTAATAGGAATTTGATGGAATTAAAATACATTTAATATTAATAATGGGAAAAACAAGCCATAATAAATCGAATATTCGAACAATAAATAAAAGGCAACATCATAGCTGTTAACCGAACAAGAATATCCTTTTATCGATTCAATGGATACCTAGGGGCAGTTGTTTTAAATATTACTAAGCTCAGAGGCGTAACAATTTTGAAAAAAGATAGCTATGTAATATGACGAAAGAGATAAACTGAAATATGTATATGTATTTTTTTTCCACAAGTATAAATAAATGCCTTTATTGTCAAAAAATTTTTCAATTTGTAGACAAAGGTAAACTAACAAACAAAGTAAAAAAACAAGGTACACAAACAAACAAACAAAAGATAATACAAAACATTATACAAATAATATTGTCAGTCTTATTGTTAAAATAAACATTTATAAATGTTTATAATGTCAAAGAACAAAAATAAAAATAATATTCAAAATATTTAGCTAGTTTATAGTAAAATATCAATGACCCTCTAAATAAACTAATTTCGATGTCATTAATAAATATAGCAATAGCAAACATTAGACCAGTGTTTACAAGATCAAATTTGATTTTCAAAATATAATTCATTTACGGCGTAGAAAGCCTTGTCTAGTAAATAAGAGTTCAATGCTTTGCGAAATGAAAAAAATGATGTTATTAATTTGATTTCAAATGGCAGGTGATTGTGCATTTTTTTCGAGTTGTATAATATTGAACTTTTAACTAACTCTGAGCGTGGGGTAGGTAGATCAAGATCTTGCTCCGCGTTCCTGAGTGGATAAGTGTGAGATGGCCTTTCTTGAGAAGCTGATACATGTTTACGTATTAGGCAAACGGATTCAAATATAAATAAGGAAGGAAGAGTCAATATTTTTAATTTTTTAAAAAAGTCCCGACAATGAGTTCTGCTGTTTAGTCCCAGTGACCAAGGGGCCGTCCTCTGTCGGAAATACTGCGACCTGTGAGGCCTATTGTGTTTGTCCCCTTTCTATATCTGCACCCATTCTCCTATCCCTTGCCCTGCACTAACTTATGCAGGTCCTTGATAGGATGGGAGCATAGTTCCTCCGGTTCTAGCCTAGCTTTCCCAAATAAAAAATGTCGCTTGCGATCCAGAGCCTCGCAGTGACATATTATGTGCTCCGCTGTTTCAGGATCTTTATCGCAGAGTCTGCAGCAAAGACATCCTTGATACTGGTTAAGCTTGTTCAGGTAACACTTGACAGCCATGTGTCCTGTCAAGAGGCTCCTGTTGTAATCCGCAATTTATTCCTGCTAAGCATTAGCAGTTCTTTTGCGGTTTTAGAGCTAGGTCCTTGGATAAAAGCCTTGCTGTGCCTGTGCCAGTGGACATTCTGCTTTTCCCTGATCCAGAGTTTTAGTGCACTACGGGCCATACATTTGGGTATTCCCAGTACTGGCTCTGGACCAAGATAGGAGGCCGATGATCTTTGCCTAGCTAGCTCATCGGCTTTTTCGTTGCCTTGGATGCCGCTGTGGCCCAGCACATAGAATAATTTAATTCTGCTCCTTCGAGCCAGAGCTCCCAGTTTACCTAGGCATTCCCAGACGAGCCATAAGCGCCCCAAGTGCAGCCTGACTGTCTGAGCATATATTGATGAGCTTATCTGAATAAGCTCTTCTATTGTTTTCTCTCGCACATTGTAGAATGACTGCTACCTGGAATACTGAATGGTTTCTGTCTGGAATACGGTTGAGTGTTTACCCAAGGAAAAGGATAAACTTACCCTTGGTCTTTCTCCAAATATTCCAGCTCCTGTTCCTTCAGCGGTCTTTAACCCGTCTGTATACCAGGTTAGTCCATCCTGAAGGAATGTTATATCTGTCCACATTCCTCGATCCATTTTGTTCACCTCGAATGGTTTGTGGTAGTGATAAAGAGGGGTTTGTGGTAGTGATAAAGAGGGGACAGATGACTGTCATTGATATGATGATTTATAATTGACATCCACATTGAATCAGTTACATATAGAGAATAGAAATTATAGAAAAGACATCATACAATAACAATTCAATGGAAAATAACGTGAAAGTAGATATTCAAATTTAGAAAGATATTATTGCAATGAAGATGAAGTATTACATATTGCATTATTTTATATTGTATTGCAATACTTTTTTCGCAATACGAACAAATGACAATAATTGTCAAATCCGATTCCTCTCAATAATTCGGCCAATCCATCATTTGTATCATTAACAAAAAAGTCTCATTACCCTTTATGTTACTGTTAATATTAGATAACAACAATTTGCAAAACAATGTCGTTGTCATCCGGTATATCGATACTTAAAAATATCGATAATTATATGTATCCCTACCTTTTTCCCATATGTTTGTTAATTATTTGCATTAACTATAAAGTAATTTATCGGAAATTTCGTCAAAAGGTTCATCGTATTTTAATACACTATATTTATTGTGCTGGCTTGATGACCGTCAATTGTTTACAGTGTCGTTTGAACGTCTGCCAGAGGTCGCAGCCGACGCGACTGCTTTTCAATTAATTCGTATATAAATGCCAATACCGCCGAAATGTTTTACCGAATAGTTTATTGGAAAGCTAGCTCTCCCGTTGAATTACGAATGGTCAACTTTGACCGAATAGTTTCCAATTATACTAATTTATTGGTCTGGCTTTCTGGAATAGCGCCCGACTATTTGTATTTTTTGTTTTTTTTATTTCGTATATCTTTAGTAAAGTTAGCAATCAATTTCATTCATTTAATTTAAAGTACTTTACAGAGGTCCGTTTTGAATTGAGTTTTTTAAATATACAGGGTGGTCCGAACTGTATTCCGGAAACTTCGCCAGCATATTCTGTAGATAAAAATAAGTAAAAAGTTCGTATAAATGTATGTCCTAAAACGCTTATTTTCGGAGATACAGGGTGTACAAGTTTCATTTTTACTTCGATTTTTTTTCCAAATAATTTATGAAGTAACGTAAATATTTGGATGAAAATTGGTGTCTGGAAGTTTTTTAACATGAGAAATTTGATTTTGATGTCAATATGGCTCCTACTTGTAGAGGGCGCCACCTACATATTTTTAACTGATTTGAAGAGTAATATCTTTTAGTCCATATCTGTATAAAACTACTGAGTAAAAAATATACATTTACGACGTTTTTTACGTAAAAAATGCCTCTTGGAAAAAATCGCTACGAGTAATGGTTCTCGAGATATTTGGAGTCGAAATTATCAATACCTGTCATCATTGACATAAATTAACATGTTGACCAAATAGCTATTAGATTCAAATCATAAATTTCAAATATGTTTGTACCAAAAGTTCATCAGAAACTGTTTTATCATTATTTCTTCGCAGAAAAAATTTAAAAAATAAAAATTTTCCGAATTTATTATTTCAGTCAAATAACTATCTAATATATATTATGTCAATGACATGTATTGACTATTTCCATTCTAAATATTATTTATATTTATATATTTTTATATAATAAATATAATAATGGTAAACTGCTGATGGACACATGCCATCCAGTTCGAAAGGACTCACTCGTTATAATTCGGTTTTAATATATTCTTTTGGTGATAATAGTGTTATTTAATAATGAATTTATACCCCCCAACTCAAGGATCCTACTTCTTCAGCTAATGGTAAACTGCTGATGGACACATGCCATCCAGTTCGAAAGGACCAACTCCAGGAAAATGTTCTAGTTATAATTCGGTTTTAATATATTCTTTTGGTGATAATAATGTTATTTAATAATGAATTTATACCCCCCAACTCAAGGATCCTACTTCTTCAGCTAATGGTAAACTGCTGATGGACACATGCCATCCAGTTCGAAAGGACCCACTCCAGGAAAGTTTTCTCGTTATAATTCGGTTTTAATATATTCTTTTAGTGATAATAATGTTATTTAATAGTTAATTTATACCTCCCAACTCAAGGATCATACTTCTTCGGCTAATGGTAAACTGCTGATGGACACATGTCATCCAGTTCGAAAGGACTCACTCCAGGAAAATTTTCTCGTTATAATTCGGTTTTAATATATTCTTTGGGTGATAATAATGTTATTTAATAGTTAATTTATACCCCCCAACTCAAGGATCCTACTTCTTCAGCTAATGGTAAACTGCTGATGGACACATGCCATCCAGTTCGAAAGGACTCACTCCAGGAAAATTTTCTCGTTATAATTCGGTTTTAATATATTCTTTTGGTGATAATAATGTTATTTAATAATGAATTTATACCCCCCAACTCAAGGATCCTACTTCTTCAGCTAATGGTAAACTGCTGATGGACACATGCCATCCAGTTCGAAAGGACTCACTCAGGAAAATTTTCTCGTTATAATTCGGTTTTAATATATTCTTTTGGTGATAATAATGTTATTTAATAGTTAATTTATACCTCCCAACTCAAGGATCATACTTCTTCGGCTAATGGTAAACTGCTGATGGACACATGCGATCCAGTTCGAAAGGGCCCACTCCAGGAAATTTTTCTCGTTATAATTCGGTTTTAATATATTCTTTTGGTGATAATGTTATTTAATAGTTAATTTATACCCCGCAACTCAAGGATCCTACATCTTCAGCTAATGGTAAACTGCTCATGGACACATGCCATCCAGTTCGAAAGGACTCACTCCAGGAAAATGTTCTCGTTATAATTCGGTTTTAATATATTCTTTTGGTGACAATAATGTTATTTAATAATTAATTTATACCCCCCAACTCAAGGATCCTACTTCTTCAGCTAATGGTAAACTGCTGATGGACACATGCCATCCAGTTCGAAGGACTCACTCCAGGAAATTTTTCTCGTTATAATTCGGTTTTAATATATTCTTTTGGTGATAATAATGTTATTTAATAATGAATTTATACCCCCCAACTCAAGGATCCTACTTCTTCAGCTAATGGTAAACTGCTGCTGGACACATGCCATCCAGTTCGAAAGGACTCACTCCGGGAAAATTTTGTAGTTATAATTCGGTTTTAATATATTCTTTTGGTGATAATAATGTTATTTAATAATGAATTTATACCCCCCAACTCAAGGATCCTACTTCTTCAGCTAATGGTAAACTGCTGATGGACATATGCCATCAAGTTCGAAAGGACTCACTCCAGGAAAATTTTCTCGTTATAATTCGGTTTTAATATATTCTTTTGGTGATAATAATGTTATTTAATAGTTAATTTATACCTCCCAACTCAAGGATCATACTTCTTCGGCTAATGGTAAACTGCTGATGGACACATGCCATCCAGTTCGAAATTTTTCTCGTTATAATTCGGTTTTAATATATTCTTTTGGTGATAATGTTATTTAATAGTTAATTTATACCCCGCAACTCAAGGATCCTACTTCTTCAGCTAATGGTAAACTGCTGATGGACACATGCCATCCAGTTCGAAAGGACTCACTCCAGGAAAATTTTCTCGTTATAATTCGGTTTTAATATATTCTTTTGGTGATAATAATGTTATTTAATAGTTAATTTATACCTCCCAACTCAAGGATCATACTTCTTCAGCTAATGGTAAACTGCTGATGGACACATGCCATCCAGTTCGAAAGGGCCCACTCCAGGAAAGTTTTCTCGTTATAATTCGGTTTTAATATATTCTTTTGGTGATAATAATGTTATTTAATAGCTAATTTATACCCCCCAACTCAAGGATCCTACTTCTTCAGCTAATGGTAAACTGCTGATGGACACATGCCATTCAGTTCGAAAGGACTCACTCCAGGAAATTTTCTCGTTATAATTCGGTTTTAATATATTCTTTTGGTGATAATGTATACAATATTATAAAAATAATTTAACCAGTAAAATTAATATCGTAATTAATACTAATTACCATTTAAATCCACCCAATAATTTTTCTCTCATATTTTTGCACGTATTCCTTTCGATCGCTTCAGATCCGTCTGTGTGATAATAGGCATCGTCTGGACAAACAATTCAAGAGTCCCAAATCAGTCCAAGTGACTTTGGAAATATTGGACACATAATTCGAACGAATTCGTTCGCTATATCCGTACGCATCTTAAGAATTGTTACGCATTCGTAAGAACGATCTTATGTTAACAAAGATTCGTGACGTTGTCTGTCAGTTACCTCTCTCTCTCTGTTCAAAAACGGACTAATTACAGCCTTGAACCGAAAACAATTTCAACGGGCGGGCGAAGTACCAACGGCACCGGAACGAACCAACATGGTATATTCTCAGTGACCTCGCGGTTGAACGTTCAAAGTCACCAACCGCTGGTACTGTTGCTGTTGGTACTATTCTACCTCGTTTTTAGTCCGGTATCAATGCACGCATTTCATTAATACGTAACATATTGTATACTGTATAATAAGTACTAATATACTTACGCTATTAGAATAATTAAATAACTATACGAACAGTGAAGGTGTGTCTGTCACAGAATCGAAATAAATAAATGTATATTTTTTCGATATCTATACGGTATGTTTCGACCTCAGAAACACATGCATTTTCCGTGAATTAAAACAAACTTTTGAGTACCACATGTTCATTTCTTAATGTTACAAGCATTGCAATGTTGCCACCTCTATGTTATCCATATTCTGCATTTCTGCGTCTTAATTTTCTCCACAATAAATTATGAATCTAAATTTTAAATATATCAATGGCATTACTAAAAATCTAAGAAAAACTCACACTAATACATTTTTACAACTATTTTCAACTAAACTCAAAGAACTAGCGTTAGATCTGTAAAACCAAGACCCAGAATGAAAGACTCTGGTCTTCTGGTCTTGCATTTTTTTCATGTTTTTTTATTCATATCTCATTTTTAATAGATACCTACTGATAATAATTATAAAAATATCAAATTTTTTATTTTCTTACAACCCTCCTATAATGGATTAAATAAAAAATAATAAGGTTTCTCCGAAATGATTGCAAAGGAATTTTAGATTTATGATAGCCGTCAATAATTTATTTATTTTGAAACCAAAACTGGACCCTGCAATACCAAAACCAAGATTAAGGGAGTTTTGTTATACAGGGTAGTATATTTTGACCCCAGAAACAGGTCTATGAAGTTTTTATCGCAAAAAAAATTGAAAATATGGAATTTTTGAAAAAAAATTTTCAAAGTAAAATACCTCGGTTATTTTGGACTTTGAAAAACGGCAAAGAGAAAACATGTTTCTTTTATCCTGAAATATATTTGCACTTATTTAAGACCCACCCCCTGTATAGTTCAGAAATACAAAAATAAAATATATTCGCATAGCTACATTAAAAATACGGTAAGTTTGGTTTGGTTTATAATATCTCTGTCTATACAGGGTGAGTACATAAAAAACGGTACAGGAATGTTTTAGAAAATAACTGCATATTTTTTTTAATCAAATTGATTCGATTCGACTGTATATACATGATGAGTCTTAAATAAGTGCAGATTTTTTTAGGAGTAATATATTTCGACCCCAGAAACACGATAAAGGTTTTTTACGCGAAAAAAAAATTTTTGGAAATTTTTTTAGTTTTTAGATAAAAAGCATGATTTCTGGATAATATGGCAACATAGCTGGTAGATTAAATTTACAAGACAGAAAACTCATCCAGCGGTTCTCAAAATGTAAGCAAAAAATATATACAGGGTGGCCCGAACTGTGTTCCGGAACTTCGAGAGCATATTCTGCAGATAAAAAGAAGTAAAAAACTTCTGATAAATGTATGTCCTAAAATGCTTAGTTTCGGAGATACAGGGTGTAGAAGTTTCATTTTTATTTCGATTTTTCCAAATAATTTCTGAAGTAACGTCAATATTTGGATGAAAATTGGTGTCTGATTTTGATATCACTATGACTCCTATTTGTAGAGGGCGCCACCTACATGTGTTTTAACTGTTTTGGAGAGTAATAACTTTTTGTCCGTACCTGTATAGAACTACTCAGTGTAAAAAATATACATTTTCGTATTTTTTTACGAAAAAAATGTCTCTTAGCAAAAATCGTTACGAACAACCGTTCTCGAGGTATTTAGAATGGGAATAGTCAAGACATGTCATTATTGACAAAAAATAAACATGTTGAGTAGATAGTTATTTGACTAAAATGATAAATTTGGAAAATTTTTATTTTGTTAAATTAATCATAAAATTTTCTTCAAAAAAATGATGATTGATGATGATTTGGCACAAAAACATTTCAAATTTATGATTTCCGTCTATTAACTATTTAGTCAACATGTTTATATAATTTATGTCAATGATGACAGGTATTGATAATTTCGATTTCAAATATCTCGAGAACTATTACTCGTAGCGATTTTTATTAAGAGATCTTTTTTACGTTAAAAACGTCGTAAATGTATATTTTTTGACTTAGTAGTTTTATACAGGTACGGACGAAAAGTTATTACTTTTCAAACCAGTTAAAAATATGTAGGTGGCTCCCTCTACAAGTAGGAGCTATATTGACATCAAAATCGAATTTCTTATATCAAAAAACTCCCAGACACCAAATTTCATCCTAATACTGATGTTACTTCAGAAATTATTTGGAAAAAATCGAAATAAAAATGAAATTTCTACACCCTGTATCTCCAAACTCAGCATTTTAGGACATACATTTATAAGAACTTTTTTACTTATTTTTATATGCAGAATATGCTGCTGAAGTTTCCGGAATACCCTGTATATATTTTTTTAATTTTCAAAGTAAAATATCTCAGCTATTTTGGACTTATTTGAAAAACGGTAAAGAGAAATCATGTTTCTTTTTCGAGAATCGAGATCAACCAGCCTTGAAAATATTTGCACTTATTTAAGACTCACCCTGTATATACAGTCGAATCGAATCAATTTTGTTAAAAAAATACGCGCAGTCATTTTCCTAAAACATTCCTCTACCTCTCTTTTTTGTGGATGAACGATCGAAAATATTCTGCCCCCAACTGATACTCCTCTTTATTACCAGCCATCTATCCACCTTGCCAAAAAGGCCTGTTTGATTAATTCAGAACAGTTCAGAGCTAATCCTGTCCGTTCCCCTTGCCCCATGCTTCGTCCCTTTTTTCATTTAAACGCGTCCATGGAAAAGACGTAGATCGTGTCCATAATGGTGGACACTTTTTGTTCCGTCGACTCTTTTCGGAGATTGGTTCAATTAGCGACACTGTCGAGGGTCCAGCAATATATGGCTTTCCTGTCATTGAAAGGAAATAATTTCTTCTACCAGATTTTCTATTTTTTGATTGTCTTAATTTTGAACTGATATTTTCTGAAGCTCTATTTTTTTTCAGATATATTCAATAAGTCGCTATATAATCTTCATTATTTTGTGAGTTATTGATCAGTATATCAGTTTCTAAAGAGAGAAAAGATTGGAAAAGAGTTAGACTTTTATAATTTTTGAAGATTTTTAGAATAAAAAAATCGGAATAATTTTAAAAAAATAAGAGTAATCATAGAAGCTACAAAAGCAATAATTTATATTTTTTGAGAAAACAAAATGTATGTACAGGGTGGCCCATCGAAAACGTTCCGCAAGGCATAACGGTCAGGGTAATTTTTTTTTCAGAAAATTAAAAAACACGTCAATTTTGTTTGTGAGGGGAACAACTTTTGCCCCAAAAATGATTGCAAAATCTTCAACCCCCTAAGCGGGGGTGTCATCCCCCAATTTTTGTAGAAAATGAAGCTATGGAGGTATTCGTATTGGGCCAAGTTACCATGGACAGTACGCTGAGTAAAAGAAAATTAGCCAATGAGACCGGCGTGAATCGTACAAGTGTCCAAAGGATATTAAGAAAATACAAGTTCCACCCGTACAAAATTCAGTTGGTACAAGAACTCAAAAATGACGATTTTGATTGCCGCTTGCAATTTTGTGAATCTATGAGTGAACAAGTGGCGAATGATAATAATTTCCTATTTAATGTGTGTTTTTCGGATAAGTGTACTTTCTTTTTAAACGGTGTAGTTAATCGGCACAACTGTCGGTACTGGGCTGAGGACAATCCCAGGGTTTGGTAAGTCCCAGGTAAACATCTAGAAATAATAAGAAAAAAACTCAGATTGGTCGAAATAATTTATCCTTATCATTTACTCTGATAAATGTTTAAATAAACTCTTCAAATTTCAAACCTACATATTTTCTCAATGACTCTACCGATTTTCAAAAACGAGGCGGGGAACTATAGAGAATAGAAAGCTCTTTTCATTGCGGCACCATTTGACCCCCCTTCCCATTTGAAAAAAGTTGGGGATACCACCCCCGCTTAAAGGGTTGAAGATTTTGCAATCATTTTTGGGGCAAAAGTTGTCCCCCTCACAAACAAAATTGACGTGTTTTTGGATTTTTTGAAAAAAAATACCCTCACCGTTATGCCTTGCGGAACGTTTTCGATGGGCCACCCTGTATATCAGCTTTTCGAGTAGGTTTTTGTTTTGACTATTTTTGGTCGTTATAATAGATATATTTTACATAACTGGACTTTTATTGTCCATATCAATTAACACATCTTTACGTCTTAACATTTTAGAAGTAAAAACATTTTAAACAGTTAAGGCGATACACAAAATATCACAAATTCGTGAAGTATACAGGGCGAGTCTTAAATAAGTGCAAATATTTTCAGGGTTGGTACGTCTCGATGAAATAAACTATATTTTCTCTTTACCGGTTTTTCAAATAAGACCAAAATATTTGAATGTATAAAAATATTCCAATACATTGAACGTGAAAGAAGTAATTAATAAACTACTTAATGATAATAATAAGTAATTTTTGTTTTGTCATGAAAACAATATTACCTATAGCCCTCAACTTAAAAAATTCACAAAAAATGCTCCTGGATTAAAAATTAGTGGTTATATCTCAGCCATGGCCTAGATTGAAATTAAAAAAAAAACAATTTTTTTAACCAAAAATATCAAATGTTGACACATAATGACATAATATGTCGTTCTATTCAGAATGTCATTTTCTATGAAATAAAGTAAAAATATACCGAGTATACCAGGTGTCAATTTAAAAAAAATATATAAGTTTGGGTCATATTTTAAGAATGACAACTCCCAGTGAAAAACTATTTACCCAGTGAATTCTACGTGAAAAACTCCATGGAACTCCATTTTCACCTTTTCGATATTTCAAATTAGCACTGTGTTTCAGGAAATGAGAGGGCTACGACAAATCTGTGTGTAGCGCTACGACAAATCTGTGTGTAGCAACTTTAGTTTCATAATAAAGTAACAGAGTAACGTGAAAACCGCATCTCGACTGTAACTCTACTCACAAACGAGAAACCCCGCAAAAGACACGAAAATGTGACACCTTGTACGCAATGAAGGTATTTTAATTATCACGCAATAAATAAACTAAAGTATGCACCAACGAGCACCACAATCTATTTAAGTACGGATCGTAGTAAAAATAGAAAAATAAAATTACGAGTAAACTTCAGTTCCAATTCCGTCAATCAAAACGAAACGCAAAACCCGAGTAGTTCAGCAGGTTTCGTCCTTATTTTTTTGGCAGGGACTTTTCGAAAAATATCGCCGATTAATCGATAGTTTGGCGATCCCAAAAACTAAATTATTAATAGACCAGACTTGCTAAATTCACTCGCGGTTACGTTCACTTTACGCAGATTGAAATTATTTTTATAGGACGATATTTTGTATATATGTCTTAAAGAAATAAGTAAACATAGATATGCCATAACAGCGTTGATTGAAGAAATAAGAAGATGCGCAAACTTATGGGCGATTTCGTGGCACAAAACCTGTCTGAGATGTAGCTGGCGCTGGCGTTGCCGTCAGTCTGTCCGAGAATTCCGAGATTTAGTTTAACTCTGCGCCGCTGCGCGCTAATAGTGGTTTACAGCGAAGCGGATAAAGAATACTGTACACTGTACTGTAGTTCTGCTTTTAGTCGGCAGAGTGAGTGGCTGCCGGAGACAGTGTTGCCAGAACTACTGATTAATCTGCAGATTTAAGGGTACAGTACGTTTATAATACGGATTTTCTATCATTAAACAATTTCATATAATACTGCGTATACCCGCGACTTCGTTCGCGTCCAATTAATCATTTGTAATGGTGATGATAAAGCAAAGCAAGAATTTCCATTAACATACAAACTGGATAAAATTTTCTCACATTTATGTCAGCATGAGAAAAAAACAATATGGCGATATTATTATATAACTTGGTAATATTTGAGGGGTAGTTTCATCTCGTTGGAATTTGACTTTCGAAAAATCCGTTTGCCAAAAATAAGCCTTTTACGTCAAACAGTTTAAGCAGAATCGTGGTTAATCAATTACCCAACTTTTTGGAACACCCTGTATTATTTTTTAAAAAATTTCTATATATGTAAAAAAACAAAATAAATTATGCGTGTACTAACGTTTTCCCGAACGACTAACCGTTTTTTAAATAACAAATATTGTAATATTTGATGGTCGTTTTCACCCTCTTGGAATTTGAGATTCCAGAAACCCCTCCCTATCGAACCTCTACACCCCACAGTCAATCCATTTACCAAAAATCCGCTTTAAACGTCAAGCAGTTTAAGCAGAATCGTGATTACTCAATGGTCATATTTTATGAAACACACTGTATAAATATTTAAAAATTCTTAAAATATGTAAAACAACAAAATAAAATATACGTGTTACGTGTTTAAGAGTTTTTCCGAAAAAATCACATGTTTTTCAATAAAAAATATTCTAATATTTGAGGGGTGGTTTCCCCCCTTAGAATTTGAGTTTCGAAAAATCCCTTCTTATCGAACCTCTATACACTAAAGTTAATCCGTTTTCCAAAAATCAGCTTTTTACGTCAAGCACTTTAAGCAGTTTCGTGATTAATCCATGCAAAAATTTTGGAAACACCCTGTATACATTTTTTAAAAAAATCTTAAAATATGTAAAAGACATCATGAAATATACGTGTTTAAAGGTTTTTCGGAAACTTGACCGTTTTTTAAATAAAAAATATTGTAATATTTGAGGGGTGCTTTCACCCCTTTGGAACTGGAATTTCGAAAAATCCCTTCTTATCGAACCTCTATACCCTAGAATCAATCTGAATGCCAAAATTGAGCTACTTACGTTGAGTGGTTTGAGCAGGATCGTGATTAATCAGTGAGCCACAAGAATTTTATATATTAGTATAGATTATATGATTAAAGAAAGAACGGCGTCAGAGTTGGCTTGGAAATAAAGATCGCTGTTATTTCATATGTAAAATATTATGGTAAATGTCAATAATCGTCATTTCCAAGTTGAATCGTCATTCTAAACGACTTTTTTCGATCATACGACATGTTTGTTGTTTATTCTATTTTTAACCTCGCTTTGAGATTCACACCGTCTTCGATATGCCTTCGCTGGCCAAATTAGAGAAGTGTTTTATGCGTTGACCGCAGAACGATTGGTGTCTCCATCGTACAGCACTTGAGACGTAAGAGGAAATCAAATCAGCCTTGTCAAAAATTCGCTCATTAGGTTGCTTATCTTCCCATTTCTTTCAATCAACGATAAAGCCGGGTCCAGACTATGTAACAAAACATGTTAAATAACAAAGTTTTATAACTTGTTAGAGAAATTCAAGTAAAAAAGTTATAAAACACAATGTTATACAACAGTTTTCTTGTTATATAGCAAAAATTATGTTATCCATTAGGTGTCGGTAAAGATCAAAGAAAGTTATAAAACTTTGTTCTATAACACACCGCGACTTGTCCAGACTTGTGTTATTAAACATTTACTGCAGGACGAGCGGCGGGCGTTTGAATTAATAGGTGTTTAGTATTGCCAGAACTCTTCCGTTGCACATAGTGATTTTTGTTAATTTTTTTACGCAATGGAATGGTCGAAAGAACTTACCACTCATTTAATTGAGTTATTTCGTGAGCATCGAGTATTATTGGATCCTACCTTCATGGATTTTAAAAACAGAAATAAAAAACACGACGCATGGACTGAACTAGATGCAGAATTGAAAACAAATGCCAGTGAAGTTGAAAAAAAAAATGCGTTTGAGGTCATTTTAAATACTACAGCTGCTACTGCTTCGAGCAATAAAATGTACACTCATTTTGTTTAGTTTTGTTTTGTTACATAGTCTGGATGTCTCTGCTATTTTATAACAAGTTATAAAACAAAGTTGTACAACAAATTTGTTGTATAACTTGATGTTTAACATGTTTTGTTACATAGTCTGGACCCGGCTTAACAGTTAATAAGATTATTCGTGTTGAAACGTATAAAGTGTATGATTTGTGGAATTTCAAACAAAAATAAAAACGTTATTGAATTGATATTAATTTGCTAAAATATTTCGATCGATAAAATTTGCTTTAGAATTAGTACCAATCACTAATTTTAAAATTCTCTAACGCACACTATTGCCAACTATTTCAATCATTGTTGATCGGTCTGTATAAAACATGTTGTCTATAAATTAAGAGAGAAGAAATATTTTAGAAACCTCTAGGTTTACTTATTTCTATGAGGTATTTATATTTTTACTTGCACCGTGCCGCCGGGTACGATTAGAAGAAAATAAACTGAAACAGTGATGACGTTACGGTTTACTGTAAGGTACCTTTTAAGTTGTTTAAAATTTGGCGTTGTTTAATGAGGGTCGAAACTCAATTACGACAGGCAATTTCATTAACATCAAACACCAAGTGTCTAATAACGTAAACAGATATTTTTATCCCATTTTTATTAGATTTTTTTGGGCTACTCTTTGGACAAAAGGTCTTCGAATTAGGGATGTTAGAATATATCGATACATTTTAGAAGCCTTAAAATTTTTATTGCAATTTCATAAAATTGAAAATATTTCAAAAACGGTAAGGTTTAAGTATGATAAACCTTAATCAAATTTACCTTTATTTCACCCGTAGAATCTAAAAATAAAATAATATACAGGGTGTTCAATTAAAAAAAAATACAACTATATTTTTTACTTACTTGGGACACTTTGTATCTTGTATTTTTAAATTGTAGCTCTAATAGTCCTTCAACGAACCCAAAACTTACAATTTGTAAAAATCTAATCATTTAGCTACAATACTCCGTGTCGTATGTGGTGAACAACCCTGTATATCAAAGTAAAACAATTAGTGATGAGCGAATGCAAGACCAAGACTCCCTTGGTCTTTCTTTTGCAGTTAATAAATAGTCATGGTCTTGGTCTTGTAGGGTTCAGTCTTGGTTTTGCTGCAAAACTCTTGCAAATCTTAAATTTTTTAACAAGAAGTACCTAGGTACTTTCTACATAAAAAATCTTTAAATACATATTTTTAGTAACCTGGAAAGAACGAAATTATTAGAATTATTTGTCTGACGGAAATTTTTATTTTTCAATATATTATATTGAATCAGCATTTTTCTTTAAAATTGTATGCAATGGGAAACACTATTTGTAATGAAACAATGAATGAAACAATAATTTTGAGTAAATAAGTAACTAGCTAACCCGGCAAACGTTGTTTTGACATATAAATATTTGTTTTTAGACAACAGTCATTTTTATGCACGTGGTTGAAAATTATTGAATTACTAATATCGCTATTAAAAAATAGGGGTTGATGGTAGAAGGGTGAAAATTTAGAATTTACGTATTTTTTAATGCCACATCATAAAAAAAATAAAAATAAAAAATTTTGTGCAAAAAATCTAAGTGATTAATTTTTTGGGTAAGAAATAGATAACCAACTGAATATGGTACAGGGTGGGTCAAATTCGCTTTTAAATGGAAACACCCTTTTCTATAAGAGATAGACAAAAACTAATATCGGTGTCTGGAGCTCAATTTTTGTCAAAAACATGATGGTGAAAACCGCATATCTATATCTGTTACCGTTTCGGAGTTACGGGGTGTTTTTCAAAAATAGGCATTTTTAACAAATCGCTGTGAGTAACTTTTTTGCTATGGAAACTTTTGTATTTTTATGAAAACATTTCCAAAGCATCTTTTTACGTAGAATTAAATGGTTTAAGTATAATTTTTTTAAAATTAATAATTTAAGAATCATCAACAATTTGATTTTTTATATGGGACACCCTGTATATTTTTAATTTATTAAAAAGAATTTAAAATTACCTTTCCAAAAATATAACACACTTGATATTTTGCTCGATTTCTCTTCGAGATATAGACTATATAAAAAATCGCCCGCTTTAAATAAGTAAGCTTTGAACGGCACCCACTGTAATGCAAAAAAAAATCTAGCTGTGAGCATCAATTAAAACGAAAATAATATTTGCTATGAGAGATGCAGCATTTTATAACAATTTAAAATATATTTAACCAACATCAACACATTTAAACTAGATCTAATAACAATAAAAATAAATAGCAAACCAAGACATGAAATTTTGCTACAGGTGTTCGACATATCGACCGTCTTCTGTTATGGACAGACGGGGCAGTTTTTGAACATTTCTCGCGGAATTCAATAACTCAGTAGAGGTGAAAGATACACTCTCATAACTGCTAAGTATTTCTAATTCTTGTGTAGATTATACGGAAGAATAAGGAACCTTTATTCTTCCGCAAATATATCCATAGGATTAGATCCATGGGCACTAAGTCAGGCGGCCACGACGGCCAACGGCTGGGATCTTGGTTAGCTATTCAATTATTCGTGAAATTGGCTGCAAAAATTTGCTGATAACTTCAGCGTTCAGAGGCGGTGCGTCGTCTTGCTGGAAAAATATGTTTTCGTTTAAATTATTAATTTAAAAAAAAATTATACTTAAACCATTAAATTCTACGTAAAAAGGTGCTTTGGAAATGTTTTCATAGAAATACAAAATTTTCCATATCAAAAAAATTACAGCGATTTGTTAAAAATGCACATTTTTGAAAAACACCCCGTAACTCCGAAACGGTAACAGATATTGATGCGCGGTTTTTACCATCATGTTTTTGATGAAAATTGAGCTCCAGACACCGATATTAGTTTTCGTCTATCTCCTATGGAAAAGGGTGTTTCCATTTAAAAGCGACGAATTTGACCCACCCTGTACAGGGTGGCTCGTGGCTCAAATTCGACGCTCATCGTTGGGAATTCGGAAACCGTAAGAGATACACAGGATCGGTTAAATGGAGACAAAGTTGCGCAATTTGATGCTCAATAAAATGCCGCATTGCATTTTTTTTGGAATAAAATATTCTGGTGATGGAATTTTCTGTACGAAACGTCGGCAAATATCAAAGTGACTATATATAGTGTTTTAAGAGTGATGAAAGGATTTAATTAAATGATGTTTTATATATTAGATTGTTCAAGAGATGTTTTAAACAGTTTTGAACAATAATGTTTAAAACAAGAAACAAGTAATGGTGACAGAAAGCAACAACATGCGCAATATTAAAGTTAAATGACAGGGTATTTAGGAAAATACACGTTGCTATAATGCTACAATTTTATTAGTTACTTTTAACTTGTTTAAAAATTCCACAATGTTAACGAGGGTCCCAAACTCAATTATGAAAGACGACTTTATTAGCTGGAACATCAAAAAGCTAAGTGCTTAATAACGCAAACAGATATTTTTATTTCGGGTTTATTAGATTACATATAGGCCGGAGGCTTTTTGCGTTCTACTTTCAGTTTCTAAAAAACCAAAAGTTAGAGATGGAACATTATATCGACTTTATAAGTGGAAGTATATCGAAATAAGAAATCGAAGTCAAAAGAATTTAAACATCCGAATACATTTTTGGTTGTCATAGAAATACAGCAAAATAAATCAGCAGTATAAGCTATAAATTTGGTTATGTATATTTCTGTATCTATAGTCTGTACAGGGAGGGTAAAATTAGACGCTTTTAAAAAGAAACACCCTTTTCTATAGGAGATTATCAAAAATTTATCAAAAACAAGATGGTGAAAACCGCACATCGATATCTATTACCGTTTCGGAGCCACGGGGTGTTTTTCAAAAATGTGCATTTTTAACAAATCGCTGTAATTTTTTTGCTGTAGAAAGTGTTGATTTTTATGAAAACATTTCCAAAGCATCTTTTTACGTAGAATTTAATGGTTTAAGTATATTTTTTTTCAAATTAATAATTTAAGACATGCAAATTAAGTCTTAAGACAAGCAAAAAAGTTACAGCGATATGTCAAAAATGTAGATTTTTGAAAAACACCCCGTAGCTCCAAAACGGTAATAGATATCGATGTGCGGTTTTCACCATCATAGTTTTTGTCTATCTCCTATAGAAAAGGGTGTTTCCCTTTAAAAGCGTATAATTTGACCCACCCTGTACAATGGAAGATTTCGACAGACGACGACAGAAAAAAGGTAAATGACAGCCCTACCTATCCATCTTTTTCACTTAAAAAAGTTCCTATTTTTTAAGTTAATTATCGATTTTCATATAACTAATATTTTTTGAATGTGGTCCTTATTAACACACATTAAAATATAATTTTTTTATAAACTAAAATAGGTCTACTAGTTTTTTTCAGTTATACAGGGTGTTTCAAATTAATAATTTAAGACATGGAAATTAAGACTTAAGACAAGCAAAAAAGTTAAGCGATATGTCAAAAATGCACATTTTTGAAAAACACCCCGTAGCTCCAAAACGGTAATAGATATTGATGTGCGGTTTTTACCATCATGTTTTTGATCAAAATTGAGCTCCAGACACCGATATTAGTTTTTGTCTATCTCCTATAGAAAAGGGTGTTTCCCTTTAAAAGCGTCTAATTTGACCCACCCTGTACAATGGAAGATTTCGACAGACGATGACAGAAAAAAGGTAAATGACAGCCCTACCTATCCATCTTTTTCACTTAAAAAAGTTCCTATTTTTTAAGTTAATTATCGATTTTCATATAACTAATATTTTTTGAATGTGGCCCTTATTATTAACACACGTTAAAATATAATTTTTTTATAAACTAAAAATAGGTCTACCAGATTTTTTCAGTTATACAGAGTGTTTCAAACAACATGTGCTATCTCTCGTGGGGAGATTCCTCACGTAAAAATAAGATTCATATTTTCATATTAACACAGGTCCGATTCTGCTTTATTTTGTAGCTACAGGGTGTTAAAATCTTATTATTTTTTCGACTTATTATTATTTTACTAGTACTTTTAGCGTTTCGAATAAAATTTTGAGGGTAAAAGTTCTTATAAATGCGACATACCTATTTTAAAGCTAAAAAAGTGTCGACATATTCACCAGGGACGTGCATATGGGTTATCACTGGAATATTTTTCTAAAAAAAGCATGTACGCCACTGATTTTTTTTTATCTTATTAGCGAAATAGTGTAAGCAGTTTAATGCCGATTACAAGTTGTGTCTTGATATTTTGTCGATTTCGGCCTCCTTGATGATATAAACACCATTTTATTAATTTGCCTTGATCCAAGTCTAATAGCAACCTTTAAAAAAAATAATATCATTAACATGCGAAAGTTTTAAATAAGTACTCACTAATTCCTCATCAAAAAATATGAAAAAAAGGTCCTATAAACATGGGTATGGAAATGCATAGTTTTAGAGTTACAGGATGTTAAAACTTTTTAAAATTAGGTTTATTGTTATTATCTTAAATACCATTATTTTTTTATTTGAAATTGCTGTAGGTTGGACTAATAGTAATAATAACTAATGCTAATAATATTTAATAATAAATTAAGTAAAATATATAATTTATTAATTCTATTTTTATTTTAATTTTAATAAATTGTCATTAATAAAATTGCGTTTATCTCATCAAGGTGGCTGATTCGACAAAATATCAAGAGATAATTTTTAATTGGCATTAAACGGCCTACACAATTCTGATATCAAAAGAAAAAAAGTCAGTGGCGCACATGTTTTTTTTTTGAAAAATATTTCAGTGATAACCCATATGCACGTCCCTGGTAAATTTATCGACACTTTTTTAGCATTAAAATATGTAGCACTTTTAGTAACTTTTACCCTCAAAATTTCATTCGAATCACTAAAAGTACTTGGAAGAAAATTATAATAAATCGAAAAATAATTAATACTTTAACACCCTGTAGCTACGAAACAAAGCAGAATCGGACCTATGTTGATATGAAAAATAAATCTATTTTTACGTGGGGAATCTCCCCACGAGAGATGGCACATGTTTTTTGAAACACCCTGTATACAGATATTTTTCAGAGCACCTGAAATTTGAAATCTATTTACTAATTTTCCGCGCTGAATTTCAATTGTACCAACTTTTATTTCTTTATAAATCAAAATAAACTACTTTACACATCTATCACTCTCAACGATCTTTTGTTGGTTAGACTACGAGTATAGTATTTTGTCTGTCGTAGTTATTTATAATTAATTTTTAAAATTCGTATCACACAAAAACTTACAACAATCATTATTTATTTATACAAAGTGTTAACTACGTGTTTAAAAAACAGAATTTTTAGAATATGAATTCATTATCGCTTTTGTTCGCAAAACTGTTTCGCAAATTTCTTATGTAAATTAAAGAAAGAATAATTTGGACCATTTCGCTGTTAAGTAATCTTCAATTTCACGCTTATTCAAAGCGTGAAATTCAAATGACATCGGGACAAAATAATTCAGAGTAAAATATTTTTATTTTTAATTCACTCTCTCTCTGGCTTGTGTCATTTGGCTGACGCACAGAAAGAAATTAGAAAAAGTAATTAAAAAGTTCAGAAAATATTTCAAAAACATTCAGTTCAGAGACATAAATAGTGTGTTGTTTTGTAAGTAGATTTCTAATTTCTTTTATTCTAAATGAATTTAGTAATAAAAATTGCTTAACAATATTTCATGTGGACATTGTATTTCCAAAAAAATTTTTGATTTCTTTAAAATTTGAATGATTTTGGAAAATCCTTAAACATAAAAATACCACGTTCTTAGTAGATTTTTGTATCAATATCAAGTATTAGATAAGTTTGTGGTTAGATAAATAAATAGAAAAAAATATCTGTATCTAGAAGTATGACAGAAAGCTGACCACATTTAGTGCTATTTGTCAGAGTAGATTTACAAGGGAGCGTTAATAAGTTCTCTATATTATACGAGGGGAGTTTATAGTGTATTTTGCTACATTCATTTAGGAACAATTTCAAATTTGACTTTTCAAACGATTGATGATACAAAAATGTGATTTTGGTTTGAAGAGTCTCTCATCTACTTTATTTGAAAAATAAATACCTATGTCTATTTTTAATCTATACTAATACATAAAATCCTTAAGTGACATACTGATTAATCACGATCCTGCTCAAACCACTCAACGTAAGAAGCTCAATTTTCGCTTACAGGTTGATTCTAGGGTGTAGAGGTTCGATAAGAAGGGATTTTTCGAAATTCCATTTCCAAGAGGGTGAAACCACCCCTCAAATATTACAATATTTTTTATTTAAAAAACGGTCAAACGGTTAAACGAAAAAACGCTTAAACACGTATGTTTTATTTTGTTTTATACATATTTTAAGATTTTTAAAAATGTATACAGGGTGTTTCGAAAAATCTGGTCATTGATTAATAACCATCCTGCTTAAAGCGCTTGACGTAAAAAGCTGATTTTTGGAAAACAGATTGACTTTAGGGTGTAGAGGTTCGATAAGAAGGGATTTTTCGAAACTCGAATTCTAAGGGGGTGAAACTATCCCTCAAATATTAAAATATTTTTTATTTAGAAACCGGTGAGTTTTTCGGAAAAACTCTTAAACACGTCTATTTTATTTTGTTGTTTTATTTTAAGATTTTTTATATATTTATACAGGGTGTTTCATAAAATATGACCATTGAGTAATCACGATTCTGCTTAAACTGCTTGACGTTTAAAGCTGATTTTTGGCAAACGGATTGACTGTGGGGTGTAGAGGTTCGATAAGGAGGGGTTTCTCGAATCTCAAATTCCACGAGGGTGAAAACGCCCTTCAAATATTACAATATTTGTTATTTAAAAAACGGTTAGTCTTTCGGGAAAAAGCTTGGACAAGCATAATTTATTTGTTTTTTTTTACATATTTTGAATTTTTTTTTAAAAATCATACAGGGTGTTCCAAAAATTTTGGTAATTTCTTAACCACGATTCTGCTTAAACTGTTTGACGTAAAAAGCTTATTTTTGACAAACGGATTATTCGAAAGTCAAATTCCAACGAGATGAAACTACTCCTCAAATATTACCAAGTTATACAATAATATCGCCATATTGTTTTTTCTTATGCTGACATAAATGTGAGAAAATTTTATCCAGTTTGTATGTTAATGGCAATTCTTGCTTTGCTTTATCACCATTACAAATGATTAATTCGACGCGAACGAAGTCGCTGGTACACGCTAGTTTTTGATAAATTAAATTCCGATTTTGAAAGATTTAAAATAAATGATTTTTTATCAGTTTTCATACAATAGCTACCATTTCCCGAAATAAGGTAAACAACTGATACTAGTAAGTATAGCCCGTAGTGCACTAAAACTCTGGATCAGGGAAAAGCAGGATGTCCACTGGAGAAACAGACAGGGGCACAGGCACAGCAAGGCCTTTACCCAAGGACCTAGCTCTAAAACCGCAAAAGAACTGCTTAGCAGGAATAAAGTGCGGATTACAACAGGCCTCTTGACAGGACACATGGCTGTCAAGTGTTACCTGAACAAGCTCAACCTGTATCAAGGAAGTCTTTGCTGCAGACTCTGCGATAAAGATCCTGAAACAGCGAAGCACATAATATGTCACTGCGAGGCTCTGGATCGTAAGCGACGTTTTTTATTAGGGAAAGCTAGGCTAGAACCGGAGGAACTATGCTCCCCCCATCCTATCAAGGACCTGCATAAGTTAGTGCAGGGCACAGGGATAGAAGAATGGGTGCAGATATAGAAAGGGGACAAAAACAATAGGCCTCACAGGTCGCAGTGTTTACGGCAGAGGACGGCCCCTTGTTATGGAAAACTGATACTAGTAAGTACATTTGCCACTGAAATATTTGCAGATAATAAATATGTCTATCTAAGGAGAGACACATGACAGTGACAGTCCTGTCTGTCATTTTAATACACAGGCAAATTGTATTTTCTGTAATTTTTTGGATATTGTCTATAGAAATGTTCCCTGGCTTGTTGGATGTACTATACGTAGTGATTGAATAGGTCATTTCTATGTGTTTCTGCATAGTCGATTCACCGATTTATAATTAAATAGGACACTTCAAAGTCTACACTACGACCATCTAATTTGCGCTGGCAACGCATGTACCTACGAGTACGTGTGAAAGCGAAGAGCTTTGCAAATAAAGCAACACGTAAACTCTATTATTGTAGAGTAAATAGAGGTAAAACATCTATTCGTTGTTTTAAAAATAGCGACACCTATGTTGTATCAGGTGACTAATTACTAAAAAGTATAGTTTTCAACTAAATTGATCAGAATTTTACATTATGTTTCAAAAGTGGCTCAACCCTATAATTTTTTTATTTTTTCAGTTAAAAAAAAGCTTTCAAATGAGAAACATTTTCGCATATTTTATTTAGTATTATTTTTTACAGTATTATATATTCATTATTATTTTTTTTATAGTATTATATATTCAGTATTATTTTTTCGTTTATTTGAAATTGTAACATGCGGTTCATAACGACAATATGACTTGAAATACGAAGTGTGTGGTATCAAATTATTTATAAAGAATGCAAATATGCTAATGAGCCACCCTCGTTCCATTTGAAAAAATTGAGATATTAAACAAAACACGATTTGGGCATATTTTAACCGGCCAGGACAAGACGCTAAAACATTAGACGATCAAATCTATTTTTCCAAGGCTCCTTGATTAAAAATTAGTGTTTTTAACATAGCCATGGAACTCTAGATTGAAATTTAAAATACGATTTTTTTATTAAACGAGAATGTAAAACGTTGACATTATATGATATGTCATTCTATTCAGAATGTCATTTTCTATCGAATAAAGTAAAAAAATACGGAGGGTGCCATTTAAAAATCAAAAGTTGTAGTCATTTCCGGTGAAACAGGAAGTGTCTAAAAACAATTGAATACGTCAATCAATTCTAATTTATGTCATATACTAACATACCAAATCTCTTTTTTTTTATCTGAAAAATAAAAAAAGTTATAGGGATGAGCTACTTTTGAGACGCAACCGGTATATTAATTTCATTAATAATTAATTAAGATATGAATACAAGAGGCTCTCGTTTTACGCGGGGGTTAGGTTCCTGAAACATTTTGATATTATCAGAACCAAAGAGGTTAATCTATAGGATGTCCCAGAAATAAGTGCAAGTATTTTAAGGGATGGTAGATATCGACAAAAGAAACATATTTTCTCTCTATCGTTTTTCAAATAAGTCCAAAATAACGGAGTTATTTTACTTAGAAAATTTCCAAAAAAAAATGATTTTTTGCTAAAATTTTGAGAACCACTAGATCTTTTCTTGATTTTCTTTCTTGTAAATTTAACTAAAAACTAAAAAAATTTCCAAAAATTTTTTCAAAAAATTTCGAATTTTCAAAATTTTAATTTCGCGAGAAAAAAACTCATAGGCGTGTTTCAGGGGTTGAATTATACTACCAGTTAAAATACTTGCACTTATTTCTGGGACACCCGTATGTCACTCAGCGTAGGTAGTAGAACAATCTGAATATTTTCTGTTACAAATTGTGAGAATTACCACCACACTTGTTCGCTATTTTCGTAAAAAATCTAGCATATTTAACTATTTTAGCGATTTACAAATTCATGGATATAGAAGCTACAAAGTGATGCCTAGTACCATTTTTGACGCAAAATGCAGACGTGTTTTCTACAATTGTGGGTCTTATTACAATTAATTTTTTCCGTGTGTTAATTATAATGACAGACAACAAATGTCACTGTCATGTATCCTCTCTCGCTGGACAGCCTTTACATAATAAAATTATACAGAGGACAAACCTAAGATCACATTTAGTTCAAAAGGTATTGACTTAATCATCTAGTAAACTAAACATTTGTTTACTGTTAACTAGGCTGCAATAGTGCTCCTCTCAGTATTTGTTTAACGTTTTGAAACACTCAGTAATCAAAAAACATCTGTAATGCATTAATTAAACTAATGCAACAGTTTAGACTCGATATTAAGATTTAATTAAGTATACAGTGCCGGCTTTGGAAAAGCGCACACATGCGTGTATAATACGCATACACGCACACATATCCAAACACACGTGGTTTTTGCTGACGTATTTCCAAACATCGTAAAACGTAATGAAGAAATTATATTCAAGTAAATATTTTGTTTTTTTCTTAGAAGTATATATCAATTTAAAATTAGAATTTGAAAAAATCTGGATCGTTCGGTAGTCGTACTTCGTACTGTATTGCTTGAAAGTTAAATTAATAATAAAAATAATGGTCAAGTGCGAGTCGGACTCGCGCACGAAGGGTTCCGTACCATTCATTATCTATATAACATTAGCCACTATATTATTATAAACTTTTTTTCCGATTTAGCTGAAATTTTGAATGCGCGTATAAGTAATTTAAAAAAAAATGAAGAAACACATTACTAAAAATCGTATTAATCAATAATAAATATGTAAAAAGTAAAAATAAATATGTAAAAATATGTAAAAATTAAAAAAAAAACGATTAAAAAAAGTCGCCTTGACTAGGATTCGAACCTGCCTTACTACGGCTTCAACGTCATAGCAGCGCAAAGTCCTAACGCTTTAACCACGCGGCCACCGAGGACTTGAAAGATTCTATGAAAATTCTTACTTAAAAGATATTGTTTAGTGAAAGTACTTTTTTATTTATAAACATTTATTTAATTCTGTTTTTAGTATTTGTTCTTATAGCGACAACAATAGATACATTATCTGTAAAAATTTCAACTGTCTATAGTCTATCCAACGAGAAGATCCTTGAACCTTGTGAAAGATATGTCTGTCATTTTAATTTCAAAGTAGTTTATTTTATTTTACAAAGAAATAAGTTGGTACAACTGGAATGCATAGCAGGAAATTAATATATGTATTTAAAATTTGACTGACAAGTAACATCAAAATATTGTGAAAAAACTGTACAAAACTGAAAAAATGTAATCGAGTTATTTTATTTAATAAAAAACGGTATGTGTTAATACAAAACCAACAAGAACAAAACACCACATATCAAAAAAATATAAAAAAGAACTATTTCTTACTTTCAAGCTTTATGAAACTTCCCGCATTTATGATTATATTTATCAATATAACTTACAAATACAAATTTGTAATATTCCGCAGTAATAAATAAAACAACATAAATAAAACAAACTATTTCATTAATAATAACACTTGCCAAATTTTATACCTCACAGATTGATTAATTAATTTTAATCTTAATTTTTTAAACCAGTACCTTTTGACGTTATTTTTCTGCAGTACTAAAATCCATTATTTACCTATCGTGTGATGTCGATATTTTACAGCTACTCCAGTTTTTAGTATGCGTTTAGTATGATTCTTCTAAGCAAATAATCTAGCTAGGAAAGGAGCGAACACTCCACTAACTGGACCAGAACCGTTCTGCTTTCCAAGTGGTAACCAACTCAAGGCGGAACTCAAGAACTTGGAAGATTCCATCCGCAACCTGGAATGGAAATCTTGCAATGGTCTAAGACACTCGAAGAAGTTTCTGAGGGCTTATGATCAAGAAAAATCACAGATCTTCCTGGGTCTGAGTAAGAACAATCTTCGGATTGTCACGGGATTTTTAACAGGACACTGTCTCCTCAATGAACACCTCAGTAGATTGAAACTAAGAAGAAACGGCGAATGCAGATTCTGTGGGGAAGATGGGGAAACACCAGTACACCTCATCACTGAGTGCGCCGAGACGACAACCATTCGTGCTATGAATTTTGGTACGACTGATATTGGAGATGGAGAACTACCCTCTATAAAACCGTCCCAGATACTGGCTTTTGTCAAAGCCCTGGGACTGTATGATGAGTTATGATTCAAGAAAGGGGGACACAATGGATCTGTAAGGTCGAAGTGATTAACCCCCCCTCCCACTCATTCTAAATTCTAAAATGATTCTTCTACCATATTCGAGATTCACTTATCTACGACGAGATGGTATACGAACTTTATTGATAGTAACTTTATTGGTGGCTGTGTATAAGACTTCCTGCCTGGGCAGCAAGTATTAACCATAAACTGTGCTCTGGGTTCTACAGTTAATTTTCACTCGATTTTTCCTCCACTTGACTTCAAAAGACACAAAACACACGTAATAACAGGAATCAAAATGCATTATCTTCCAAAACGCAGGGTATTTGACAGAAGTTGCCACAAAATTATAACCTATAATTTGGCAAGACTTTGACAAGCGTCAAAAATCTAAAGGCGAGTTCATAGGCATCAGCGTCCGTTTGTCGTTCATCGTTCCGTCAAACCAATAAAATTGAAATACGTCTGTCATTTTTTAAATAAACCAATAAAACTGGTTAAAAACAACAAGAGACGACGTATGACGGATTTATATTTAAACCCATCCATAGTTAACTTAAAAATTATTAGAAACTTTTATTAGTAAAATAAATAGATTGGTATGGGACGTCATCTGCTTTTCTTCTGTCATCTTCTGTCGAAATCTTACCTGAGAAAAAAAACAGAGTATAGCTATAACGCTTATTCATAAGATAGACCTTTGTGACAGACGGACGGACAGCGAAGTCTTAGTAATAGAGTTCCTGTTTTTACCCTTTGGGTACGGAACCCTAAAATATCCAATGTCTATAATATCGAGCGTTTTTTCCAAATATTTAACAGTTGTCAGAAAAAAATATATTTTAGAAAAAAACTAATAAGAATATAGGCTTTAGAATTAAAAAAGTTTTAAAATCAAAATTAAAAAAATATATTACAATACCAAATATGGCATTGTACACTACTATTTAAGAAAAAAAAATCTTAAAACTTCCTTCAGAACTTCGAAATTAGTGGAATAAATTAGTGGTTTCAATTAGCGTACAATTTTGTTCCTCTTAATTTCAATGTAAGCAATCAGAACAAAATTAGTGGTAGTACTTTTTAATTAGTAAAAAAAGTTAAACAGAAAAGTTTGGACAGTTCAAAACTTGCATAGGATTTCCTGTTTCCTACGCTTATGCACCACCCGGTATGTCTATATTTTAATCATGTCTCTTATGGAGCGGAGCGATATAAAAATTGATCGAGTTTTCAACGCCCCTGTAGAAAATAAATAAATAAACGAGACGTAAACGGTTCGGTAGTTTGTTGCCATTTTAGGTCGGTGATATTGAATTGTCTCGAGGACATTGGCTAAGGCGCTACTCATTGTCGCAAAGCCGGTTTTTCTTTCTCGAAATTAACTTAAATACGGGCAACGACTATGTACTATAAAAGTAATTTATGAACTTACCTTAATATAATTTATAAACTTAACGAAAGACGTGACAGGGGAAATGAGTGAGTAAAGCATTTTTAACGCTGCTTTTTTGCTGCTATAGTTAATCAGGATTGGGTCTACTTTCTTTGTGCGAATTCTTCAAACTTTAGCCATACAATGACATACAATCATCAATTCGAAAATTGGTTAAAGAGTGCCTAGAGAAGTTGAGCAAATTAGGCAAAGAAAATAAAGTCCTCCTACTCTGAGTGCCAGTATCTGTTCAAGCAAACCATTTAAGGTATTTAAAAATTGCTAGTCTCTGTCTATGTATTTTTCGTCATAGCCTTGTCATACATGATGTGAAATGTCGAAAATCGCAGTGAGGAAAATTTACGCGAGAAGAACTATACCTGAGAGGATTTTAAATAACTTGAGCGACATAGCCATTGTAAAACTGTATTAACTGAAGTATTATCGCTCCGCCTACCATGACGCCCTTTAATATTTTTTGAAAACTGGTATCAAGACACAAAAAAATGAAAGATTCTTACTCAACTTTCCTTTCACGTTAAATTTGTTAAATCCTTAACCCCATTTTACTCCATCGAACATAAGTATATAAATAAAGTATTGTTTTGTGGCCCTCTTCATTTGCCTTGCTACGTATATGTATGCGTAAAGCACTTGAAAATGAACGAGAACCATTGAAGGTTAAAATATGGTCGATTCCAGTAAGCAGCCGGTCTGTTGAACCCTATGGTAGCCTTGAAACTGTTGTAGGTACGATGGACGAACATTATTTCAAAAAGTAAGTACCTAGGTACTTACTTTAAACAAATAACTTAGCTTTTGATATTGTTAGTATTTAATAATTTAATTATAAATATATGTATAATTTTATGTGATTTTGTGACAAATTTCGAATGACAAAATAAAACAACCAAATAACGAATTTAGACATTTTAGTCCATAAAGGTTGCCATGACGACCTTTACGGCCTAGGCCGAAAAAGAAACATTTTACGGACTGAAATGAGTCCGTAAAATAGCTGTTTTTGGGAGCGTATGACAAAAAAGTAATTTATGAACTTACCTTAATATAATTTATAAACTTAACGAAAGACGTGACAGGGGAAATGAGTGAGTAAAGCATTTTTAACGCTGCTTTTTTGCTGCTATATTTAATCTGGATCGGGTCTACTTCCATTGTGCGAATTCTTCGAACTTTAGCCATACAATGACCTATTGGCTAATCTTATCAGATAGTCAAGCGATTAAAAACGATCAACTCAGTAACCATCAATTCGAAAGTTGGTTAAAGAGTGCGTAGAGAAGCTGAGCAAATTACGCAAAGAAAATAAAGTCCTCCTACTCTGAGTGCCAGCCCACCTAAGGAAAGGTAATGAAAAAACATATACTTAAAAAAAAAATACTCCACTAACTGGTCCATAGAACCGTTCTGCTTCCCAATTGGAAACTAACTTAACGCGGAAATCAAGAACCTGAAAGATGGAATCCTGGAATGGGAATCCTCCAAAGGTTAAAGACACTCGTAGAAATTTCCCAGGACTTAACCTAAACCAAACCTAACCGAGAAAAATCAAAGATTTTCTTTGATTTAAGTAAGAACTTCTTCAGGTTGTCATGGAGTTTTTAACAGGACGCTCTCAATCTCCTTAATGAACACCTCAGTAGAATGAAAGAAACAACTGCGAATGCAGATTCTGTGAAAAAACAACTGAGCTAACAAAGATTACTGGTACTTCGTCGGTGATCGACTATATCAATTCAAACTATATGAAAGGTTCAGGGGAATAAGCGCCAATTTCTTAATTTTAGGATTTTACAATATTATAGGGCAAGTCCGGTAAAGATGCCCCACCGGGTGAGATGGCCACAGCGTGTAAATTTCTAATCATGTGACTTATCAGTTGCTTCCCACTAGATACGGCAATAGTTCACCTGCTGCTACCTTTGAATAAGAAGACTAAGGAAGGAGCATAATGATATCCATGTATTCATGCATGGTGGGCGGAAAAGGCACCATAAAAGCTCTCTAGGGTGGGGATCCTTGACAGTTCTGTTTGACAATTCATTTGACACATTTGAATTTGATTTGAAATTTTGTGGATTTGTCAGTCTTTACGGAGCTGATTTTATGTTATTTATTATTTATTCTACTACTGATAGTTGTATAAAGGTAGTAAATCTAGATGGAAATTGTGGCAGAACTTAAATTAACAGTGACACTATCGCGATTTATCGAAAAAGACTCTAAAATAGTTGGTTGTGTAGCGTGCGGTAGATCTCGGCAAAAATTGAGTGAAATAATGGAATAACTTTTCGCTAGTAAGTGACTATATAATAGACATACGTGTAGTAAACCGATTATTTATGAAATTCACTTAAATTAACTAAATTATATATTTTTCTTGCATTTTAGCTTTTATTTATTACTTGTCAAAGATTAGATGTCAAAGAATTTAGATACGTTAATTTGACTTACCTGCTTCAGTAGCGTATCGGATGTTTGTGTTAATAAATACTTATTATAACTTATCTATTTTTATTAGAATTATATATTTCTATAACTATTTTAATAACTACCAACATTTATTCACAACGTAAAATAAAACAACAAATTATTGAGTCCACCCCACGTCTACCCTACATCATAGTTTTACATTTTTTAAATAAAATTAGAACGACACTGATAAACCGGAATTTAAGTCGGCCATATTTGAGGCCCATCGCGGTGTACCTAAGATTTTTGATATGCTCCTTCCTTAGTCTTCTTATTCAAAGGCTGCTACTATGGTCTGACATAATTTGAATGTCAATAAAAAAATAGGCTAGTTTTTGCAAAGAACTGTTTTTATATAAGTGCATATTTTTTTACTGTCAGCGGTCGCGTGGGAATAATGTAATATTATGTAAGTTTTTGGTATTTCATGCCATTTTATATTAAAATTCATGCTTCGTGAAGTATCATAACTTCAAAAAATTAATCATATATCGCTGCATTTTAAAACCTTGCAGTGGGGCATCTCTCCCATCGTATTGGGAGAGATGCCACATAGAAAGCTGGTAAAGATGCCCTACTAATTTATTTACTAAAAAGTAACTTTTTTTAATCATGCCTACTGAATATAAAATAAAATATCCCGAAAGCGCTCAGTGGTTTGAAAAATCATCAAAATGGGAATAAAAGCATAATGCATGCTTTTGGAATCTCTGCAAGGACTTTGAGACGTAGGGAGGCAAACAACAACACAGAAAAAGCAAGCATAGGGCCATCCTCAACTTTTGGATATTAGTTAAAAAATTAAAAAATAACCTTAGATAATTAACCAATATGTATATGTATTTTTTTGCGGGGCATTTCTCCCATATTGGAAGGCCATCTCTCCTGCAACGTAGGGAGATATGGCCAATTTTATTTTTTTTATTGTTCACTTACTATTATATATACTTACTTATTATATTACTATCTTAGTCCTATTATGAATTATTATTAAAGATAGTTTAGGATTGCTTCATTAGTTTCATTTAAAATTAACTACCAATATGTATTATTAGCCCCAAAAGAAAAGTGGGGCATCTCTACCGGACTTACCCTAGTAGGTTTAACTGGTCCCTACAAACTGTATAAACTCTATAGGTAATAAGTTGTTTAACCCTATGATACATACCTAGTAAAAATATAGAATACAAGGAAAGAATCCACCAGCCATCCGGTGCTCTCCGGTAAAATTAGTAAAATGACGCTTTCATCATCTTTTTCCCCTGGATCCTTCATATACAGGGGTGGCGCCTCTCATACGCCGCGGAAGCTCCAATGTATATGAAATATATTTCATACCAATTAAACTTTTAGTTACGCAATCGAGGGCGCGATTTTTAAATTCATTGTTGCCAACCATGGACATATTCGGCGCCGTGCTAACTAACTGTAATTTAAATTTCGCGCTGGGGATTCAGGTGGTAGCTCTGCTGGCATTTATTGGCTCTGCCGCATTTATTTATTTAGTTCCTGACACTCTCATTCGTTTTGACACTTCAGTTTTATATTACGAGTTTTTGGTTTAAATAAATAGTGTTGTGATACTTTAAGCTTGAAAATATCTTCTAGCAGACCTTGCATCAGTCGAACATTGTTCTTTTTAGAACCTCTATTAGAGCGAAGTGTACAAGATGGCTTAATATTCGTAAAAAACTAATAGCAACTTTATTAGAATATTTTGAACGAGAAAGCGTTAATAATGGTCCTTTAGATCCCTTACGTGCTGTTAAGAAAGCGAGTTTTGTTGATGTAACTAATAACTGTTTATATATTTATAATTAATTTATTTTTGTTTTCTAAAACATTTTGATTAAAGGAAAATATATAAAAATGGGCAACGCTGTGCTGGGCAAGCTTAATCACGTGACAAAAATTTATTTGGTATGAACTGTAGGTATGTATTGAAACTACATCCCATGCTAAGTTACTTTTTTTAAATACCTCATAGAAATTAGTAGTTTATCTAACAATACCATGAAAATGACTTATTAGTATCTTAAATAAATACAAAATAATTAGGTACTTATATGTAAATATTCTCAAGCAAACCATTTAAGGTGTTTAAAAATTGTTGGTCTCTGTCTAGGTATTTTTCGTCAGCGACAGCCACTGTAAAACTTAAACTGAAGTATTATTGCTCCGCCTACCATGACGCCCTTTAATATTTTTTGAAAACTGGTATCAAGACACAAAAAAATGAAAGATTCTTACTCAACTTTCCTTTCACGTTAAATTTGTTAAATCCTTAACCTCATTTTACTCCATCGGGCATAAGTATATAAATAAAGTATTGTTTTGTGGCCCTCTTCATTTGCCTTGCTACGTATATGTATGCGTAAAGCACTTGAAAATGAACGAGAACCATTGAAGGTTAAAATATGGTCGATTCCAGTAAGCAGCCGGTCTGTTGAACCCTATGGTAGCCTTGAAACTGTTGTAGGTACGATGGACGAACAAAAATACCCATTTAAAAAAATATATCTTTGTCTCAAACTCATCTTTTCTCATTAGAATTTTTCTGAGAATATCTTTTCTCAAAATAACCTAAAATTAAGACATTAACAATCATCATACTCTATACATATAATAGTTTATCTCCGATTTAAATCTTATGATAAGTAGTTCTTTATTTTTAACCTCGTTTTTAACATGTGAGCTTTTATCAGTGTATCTAATTTCTTCCAATAATAGACTAATAAGTTAGAAGACTTCTAATCTTGTCCTAAGAAGTCTTCTAATTTTGTCCAAAATTGTATCTGGGAAACTGATATACAAAGAATGAATTATCCCGCGTAGTATTAGTACGAAAAATTATTATGCGAACTGGACTTGGTTCTTGACCGGTTTCTTAGATTCTGGTTCTGTTTTTCTGCGAGCCTGTATATCAGTCCAAGTGAATTTACAGCTATACATACTTATGTATGTATAATTATTATAATTATTTAATATTAAATGTGCTGATAGAGGAAATAAGTAAATGCGCAATTAAAATTGACTAAAGATTATCAAATTAAAACTACCATACCATCGAAAAAAAACGGCTTCAAAGAGGGCTGGGAAACGACAATCGATGATAATTTTATTGAGGTCAATCTCTAGACGTCACTTACTAAAAATTTACATAAAACTTGTCAAAAATGGACACTAATTATAGAGAGATTACAAAAGGATAAAAAGTTTCAAGCACAGAAATCTATTTCCAAAAAAATAACAAAAATATGTTAGACATTTTTATTCAATATAAAAATATATTACAGTCTTCTTAAGGCCAACTGACAGTAAGCGACATTAAAAAATAAAGAGTATGGGCCAAGTAATGACGGCTAGGGTTTAACCTCGCCAAAATTATCATCGATTCCCATTCCCCAGCCGTCTCTGACGCCGTTTTTTTTTCGATCTTTAGAATGAACTATAACAATAATATAAAATAAAGGACAGATAAAAACGACAATAGGTAGATAATAGAAATATTCATTACTTTCAAGATACAATACAACCTGAATTATAATTATTTTATTTAAATTTTTATAGCGATAAAACATTTCTTATATTTTTTTATTCGTTTTTCATTTTAATAATTTATATCTACCAATCTAATAATAAATGGATTTTACTCTTCAATATGGTAAAATATTATTTTCCAAACTAGAGAAATACTTAAAAGTTCTTCTAAATTTAATTTTTTTGAACACCAAGAAATTTTTAGGATATTTATTTCATCCTACCTTAAATTAGGAGTTCATCATTCTAGTAAATAGGTATCATGTAAATCATAATAAATTCAAATATAATGGTGTTTATATTTCCCAAACACTAGTTGAATACAATGATTGTTTACATTACAATTATTTGAGGAGGTAAAATTTTATAAAATGTTTACATATTTTATATCGAGAGGGTACAAAATAATATGTAAACATTCGTAACATAGAATATTTTAACATTGATTCAATCAATTTTTGAAGGTAACACCACATAAAGTCCCGTCTACACATAACGTTTTGCCTGTCAGGTAAAACAGAAGACCGTCTAGAAAACTGACGGCAGTTCTCAAGACGGTCGTCTACAACTACACACAAGTTTTTACTTAATACATTTTGACTGAACAGGCAAGATTGACCGGTAAAACGTTATGTGTAGACATGGCTTTAAACATAATCATAAGATGAAATGATCTTTTTATATGTATACCTATTAGGTATTTTAGGGCTTTAAAACATGGTTGACGTCCATGTTTTAAAGCCCTAAAATACCTAATCTATGAAATATTATAATAAGATACCAAACTATATAATTTTTTCAAGGTGAAATTTTAATTTAAAAAACAATAAGTACACACATCTGTGCCGAATATAGGTATGTGTTTACTTTTTGTCATATTGTCCAATAATTAGCATTTACACAATTTGGAGGTTATCTAAACACATATTATGACAAAGATTCCTTTTTTATTATCTGTCGTTGATCAAATATTATGACATAGCTTTTTTTTGTTAATTTAAAGATCTAAAATTCTACTGCTGTTAAAATTATCAAATAATTTAAATTAAGTTAAAAAATATTGCTTAGAACGAAATGAAATACGTAGATATGTGTATAAACAAAAACAAATATTAACATGTAATTAAATATGTATGTATTAACTAGGTTATTTCCTTTATGATATTTACCGTAAAATTGGATCAGATATCAGTAAAAACCACTGTTGCGAATACGTTTACTAGTTGGGAAACAACAAGCAAGAGTTAGCAACCAGCAAGGTTGTGTTAAGTGAATAAACAATGAAACACCACTTGATATGCAGTGTGGCTAAGATCAGATTATCCAAAAGCCGAGAAAAAAATCCAAAATATTCAGAATAGAAAAAAATACAACAAATTTACCTCTGTAAAGCGAAATTATGATTTAGAAAAAACCAAGGGAAAAACTATTTATTATAAATAAAATGTAAAAATACCTTTGTTCTCATTTCTCAAATACCATACCAGACTTGTATAAAATGTATAAATAATATAGATTTCAATTACAATGTAGGTAATTCTTATTTTCATATTAAACAATAGCAAGTCAATGAAACATATACCGCAATATTTCCTCATACGAGAAAGTAAACCATTGAGCTTAAACTAGGATAATAAGGTGTCTTAAAAGTTAAGGTAGGTAGGTAGTTATGTAGGTACTAACAAGGCATAATCAAAACTCTTTCGTGCAACTTTGTAGTTATCAATAGTCAGATATCGTAGGCAAAATATCAGCTATGGGTAGGAGCAGTTCCTCAGGCGATCGCCTTTTCTTGATTTTAAAATAATTTATAATCTGTTCTTAACGCCAGTTTTCTTCCGACCAGCACACGTGTTTTTTTAATGAACCTATCAAGAAGAAATGAATGAATCTGGCAACGCCGACAAAATTTGGAGGAGTTTTCGCATAGAAAATAGCCTGTTGTAGCAATAATTATATGTTAATTTTTTCATTAAATTATGGATCATCCACACTTTTTTTTGGCTTGAAATACTTATTTCGATGTATGCTTTCGAGTGATATAAAAAAAAGTACAAAATTCGGAGGGTGTTATATCTGACAAGCACCGAAATTGATGAAATAAACCGGTAAGGTTAGGTTATGTACACAAATTCTTGGTTTAAAGTTAAGATGGGACTATTTTTGTATGTTAAATAGTAAATATAACAAGTATATCGTCGAATTTAAGTCAAGAAAAGTTTGTTTTTAACTCACCTCGAAAACAACGAAGACTGTCCAGGCCACAAAGAACCAAATACAAACTACTGCGTCTTTTACTCAACTGCCGGCACACAAATATCAAAAATACTATGCACAAATCCTTCGTAAAACAGATCTAATTCACATCCGCGAACTGTGAGAACCACTAACAACAAACTCTTTGTTCGGCTCCGACGGTACAACGGCTTCCATCTTCGTCCATATAATCTCCTGCAAAACAACAATAACACGCCGTGAAACCAGCCTCTCTCGCGAAAGAATCGGAAGAAGAGAAAAAACCGGAGCGACGGCGGCGTTGCCACACGTGACAAGAAGAAGACGACGAACCGTCGCTTGGCGATGTTCTGTGGCGACGTGCGGCTAGTTCGGCAACTCGGCACGTTCTGTGAGCGCCCTCCTGCTTGGCGTTTGTCGCTGTTCCTGCTGCTGCTGCTGCGGGCTGCATCGGTGGCGGCGACAGAGCCAGCGCGATCGTGTGGGCCGGGACTTAGGAGGAGGCGCAGAACGGAGAGCTGGGCGCAGGGTCGGGCCTGGGGGTTGGTCGGTCGGTTCCTGTGTGGTGCCAGCTAGTTGTTTTACGGCCGTATTAAATATTCTGTTCTTAAGAATAGCCAGGGGCGGATAGGGAAAGTCTAATCAACATATATGTATATTTTCCATTTTTTAGTAAAATCTAAATGGACCAAATTTTGAGTCAACCAATGATGGACGCAGGAGGGGCGGCAAAATATAGAGGACACATTTTTCAAGAATAGTACTCACGCATTATACATTATACAGGAGGAGTCGTAAATAAGTGCAAATATGTTAAGAGGTAGTGTATTTCGACACCAGAAACAGGATTTGTTTACGCGAAAAAAAAAATATTGAAAATTTGGAATATTTTGAAAAAAAAATTGGAGATATTTTTAGTTTTTAGTTAAAAAACATAATTTGTTGATAATATGGCAACATAGGTAGTAGATTAAATTTACAAGAAAGAAAATCCAGAAAAGATCCAGTGGTTCTCAAAATTTTAACAAAAAATCATTTTTTTTTACTTATTTAAGACTCACTCTGCATATACAGGGTGGTCCGAACTGTATTCCGAAAACTTCGGCAGCATATTCTGCAGATAAAAATAAATAAAAAAGTTCGTATAAATGTATATCCTAAAATGCTTAGTTTCGGAGATACAGGGTGTAGAAGTTTCATTTTTATTTCGATTTTTTCCAAATAATTTCTGAAGTAACGTCAACATTTGGATAAAAATTCGTTTCTGGCAGTTTTTTGACATGAGAAATTTGATTTTGATGTTAAAATGACTCCTATTTGTAAGGGGCGCCACCTACACGTGTTTTAACTGTTTTGAAGAGTGATAACTTTTCGTCCGTACCTGTATAAAATTACTGAGTGAAAAAATATACATCTCCGTGACTTTCTACGTAAAAAATGTCTTGGTAAAAGTCGTTACGAGCAACCGTTCTCAAGATATTTACAATGGAAATCGTCAATACATGTCATTATTGACAAAAAATAAACATATTGAGTAGATAGTTACGGGCGCAACATTTGGGGGCGCAAAATCGAAGTGTCAATCAGTACTTTGTAACAAAAAACCGATACACTTTCTTGTTAATAAACAAATACTTAAACATACATACGCACCGAATAAACAAGTCTAGGGTAATCTGTCGGCAACACATTGATCTCATCTTATTTTTCATTTTATTCATTTTATGGGAAGCACTGTTCATTAAAATGTTGTATCCTATGTTATAGGGCTTGTTTCTCTCTACATTTCCTGTCCCACAATATACGGTTTGTGTCGGGGAAGGGATCACAGTTTCATTGTTGTCGATTTTCGACAGAAATCAGTGCATGTATATTATTTCGTATATTTTTCATTTTATTGATTTTATGGAAAGAACTGTTCATTAAAATGTTCTATCCTATGTTATAGGGCTTGTTACGCTCTACAATTTCCTGTCTCACAATGTACCATTTGTGTCAGGGACGGGATCATAGTTTCATAGTTGTCGATTTTCGACAGAAATCAGTGCATGTATATTATTTCGTATATTTTTCATTTTATTGATTTTATGGAAAGCATTGTTCATTAAAATGTTGTATCCTATGTTATAGGGCTTGTTTCTCTCTACAATTTCCTGTCTCACAATGTACCCGTCCGGGAAGGGTTCATAGTTTCATAGTTGACGGTTTTCGAAAGAAATCAGTACGTGCATATTATTTCCGATTTTTAGTTTATTGTTTTTATGTATTTCATATAAAATGGGTCAGTTTTTTTCTTTAGGGTGCTAGTTTTTTTCTTTAGGGTACTATTTATAAATAAATGTTTTTATACTTTAATTAGAATAGTTTTTTTTACATTTCCAATGACATATTGCTCGTTTGTCACAGAATATAAATTCTTTAAATTTTTGAGATTAAGATTAAAATATATAATTGATTTAAATATAAAAAGGGCGCACCAAAGAATGCTGCACGTAGGCGCCAGATACCCCAGGAACGGGGCTGGATAGTTAATAATAAAAATCAAAGATTTTCCTCGGTAAATTTAAAGACTTATGTAAGAACAATCTTTGGATTGTCCACGAGGTTTTTAACAGGACACTAAGAAAATAAGAAAATACCAGAACACCTCATAATATTGAGTGAGCCGAGACGACAATAGCTTTGTTCGGGATCTTGTTATTACCGATTCTGTACCCTCCTAGAACTCTGCATCGCATGCGCAAATGAAATAATGTCTTCATATTTCCTTCTGCGCATACGCATCACAGTTCTAGGACGGTTCAGAATCGGTAATAAGAGAAACCCGAAGTAAGCTAATAATTCGTAATTCGTGTCATAAATTTTGGTACGACTGATATCGGATATGGAGAACTAACCTCTGTAAAATCATCTCAGATACTGGCTTTTACCAAATCTCTTAGACTATATGATGAGTTATAACTCAAGAGAGGCGAACACAATAGATCTATACAAGGTAGTTAAATTCTCCCCTCCGATACAATCTACAATGTTTTGTTTTATCTGCTTATTATTCTTTTACTATACTGGATTCTCTACTATACTAATGAAAATTTAACGGGATAATCAGTTATAATCCATAAGCAAACAATCAAGATAAATCTAAACAAATAAATACTTACAAACTTTACGAATAATATCATCATATTTCACGTTTTTCCTTTCTTAAGTTATTCGAGACAGGTAGGTATTACATCTAATTCCGATCCGCATAAATATTTATAAGTCGAAAACGATCGATATGAAACTTTTCCAGATATATAACTTTATCAAATCTATTAAATTATATCCGAAATTTTTCCAGAGAAATTTGTCTTAGAAAACGTCAGTCGAATTGGACAACACCAACTCAGATATTAAGCCAGAGCACTTACAATTTTGAAGAAGACTAGAACTGGTGTAGATTGTATGCGTATTAAATACAAGGATCATCAATGTCATTGATAAGTCCAGAACTCCGCTGCAGTGGCCAACATATGAATAGGATGGTGGGAAAATGTATCAGGGTAGAGACAGATAAAAAGTCTATAGTAGAACACTTGCCAAAATTTACTGCAGACCTCATACGCAAAGACAGGAAGATTGTCAAACTTGTGGTGAATCTGGTAACAGGGCATTGCAGGCTCGATGCTCAATAGGCATCCAAAGCTGATAGGATTAACGGATGAACTCAAAAGAAGCAAACTCAGAAAATTAACCCTCCATATAGCTGTTTTTGGCTTATGACTATATTATATCTAATACAAAGAACCGTATATTTGCCAACCTGTCATACTGATGTAAAATATGCTTCTGTGCGTCGTTTCTTCTTCAGAATGAAAGAACCTGCACATGGGTTCATCCGTCAATCACATCAACCTACGTCAATCACGATGCTTACATTAAGTATACAATGCCCTATGACTAGGCTTACTACCACTTTGACAGTCTTTCTGCCTTTGCTTATCATTTCATTCATTTTGTCATTTACTCCTACGTGGAGCAAAGGGCTTCAATAAACGCTCTCCAGCAGGTTCGGTTGTTGGTAATTGATTTGACATCTCGCCATGATCGGTTTACTGCTTCGATCTCCTTTTTAATTGTCCTTTGCCATGTATGTCTTGGACTGCCTTCTGATTCTTCTCAATAGCCCTGTCAGCAAGTTTGATCTCGTTATACACCTGCCTCTAGTACTTGGTCAAGCTCCATAAACCGTCATTTCTGATAGGATATGGCCAGAATATTCCAACAATTTTTCGCAGACAGCGGTTTATGAAACCTTGGAGTTTGTTAATTAATGGCGATGTAATTTTCCAAGTCTCTGCACCAGACTTGACTTTCTTGAACATTGAATATTTTAAGTTTAGTAAGTTGGGAGTACTGTCTAGATCTCCAAATTTTGTAGAGCATTCCAAATGTTATTCTGGCCTTGTTTATTCTATTTATGATATCTTGCGCCTCCTTGGTTGAGATTATACTACCTAAGTAAGTAAAATTATTTACCCCCTCTATAGCTGTTGTTGCAGTGATAAAGGGAGCGACATTTTTGGTACATCTCTTGGCTTATCAAGTCTAAAAAAAATAAAATAAAAGTAAAAATTGGCAAAATTTTAAATTCAAAATTTGGCAAATGTCCTACTATGAAATTTTTCACCTGCCTCTGCCCTGGTGAATTTCTCTACCATTCTAGAGATTTGTTGGCCAACCACTGTTTTGTGGCCATTCTTGTGACTGCTTTACAGGGCCTATTTTACAATAAGGCCCGGGCCTTGGGCCCGGTGGTCTCGGGGGCCCGTTAAAGGTTGTAAAATATTAATAATTTCAAATGTAAATTCACATAGCAGAGAAAGAAAACAGTTACCTCTGATAAGGTAAATAGAATTAAATAAAATAAGCTTTAGATTGATATAATTATTAATGCATTTTTGAAAATTAATAAAAAAATTAAAATAATTATTTTATTTTTTTAACCCAAACTAACAAGAGAATTTTTGAATTTTATTGGATAAGAGGCCCCGAATTTTTGCTTGGGCCTTAGGGCCCGACCAGATGAAAAATAGGCATTTTTTCATTTGATCTGATGTTTATCATCCATAAATTATATTAAAAAATGTTTCTACATTTCTTGTAAATGTTTAAATTTTTAAAACCACACCGTCACTGTTGAACAGACGTTACCCATTAATAATGACGTCACAAGAGTAAAGTGTGGCTTTAGATTTTAAGAAGGTATTGGATCGGTTCGACCGTCTATAAATTTCAGACACCGCAAAGGGGTACGGGGTGAGAAGAGAGGCATGAAAATAAAGAGGGGTGGAGGTGTGGGGGGTAAGAATGGACTGGAAAACGTGACTCCGACAAATCCGTCAAAGTCTGAGCGGGCTTAAGACGGGATTCTTGGCTCTCAAACGCCCGGAAACAATTGAGAAGGGTGGTTTCCGACGTGTGAGAGATTTTTTTTGAATATTCCCGCTTTCCCTTGTTGAAAATGCCCTTAAAAAGGTTTAGGGGACTAAGTAAAAGCGCAAACAGAATTATGTAACTCATGATTTAGTACGGGAAACACAGATCTCAGTCTTTCTTTTACAATGATAAAATACAGTGCAAAAGTAAAAAGTATTTTAATCTTCCCTTTTAAGATCACAGATATTATAGAGAATGCAATTGTATTTAGAAGATCATGTGTAATGTAAACATTCATTAATTGTTGAAGAAATTTCTGAATATTAGACTTCATCATTTCTGTCATAAATAAAGATGATACGGTATTAGAATTTTATTTTCTCCTACTTGTAATCACTTGTAACCACTTCTAATAGACCCTTATTATCAGTTGGGGGGTTGTAACCTTTACTTGTTGTTACAACAGCAAAATAAAACACTAATCACTACAATACACCAAAACACTTTTACTTTTACACTGGACCGTCCAGTCTGGACGCACGTTTCGCTAACCATGTTTGCATCAGTTTTAATCATCTGCTGGTGATGCTAACATGATTAGCGAAACGCGCGTCCAGTGTAAAAGTAAAAGTGTTTTGGTGTATTGTGGTGATTTAGTGTTTTATTTTGCAGACCCTTTTTATTTATGGAGATTCGTTAATAAAATAAACTATGGTTTTGTCAAATTTTATTATATCACCAAATATACCATATACTGTCAAATGTCACAGTTCTTGGTATTAGTTATATTTTTTAAATTGGATACCTGTACAGTGTGTTGAACAGCGCACTTTCTTCTGATTTCAAAAACATATCATACATGCCCTTTCTTTTAACGCTGTACTTAAACTGCCGTTAAACGGTAGCTTACTGAAATGCCGTTAATAGATATGATCTCGTTGATGTGACACACTTGACGGCTTTTTAATGCTTTGGTTAAAATGCCGTCGAACGGTCGCGTACTAAAATTGCCGTTAATCAATTTGTGTTCCGTTTTCCGTTACCCTTTTGGTATGTTTTTTCGTCGCGTTTATATTATTATTGTAGTAACAATTTGTGCTAAGTGCTATAAGTTGATTTTAATTAAGGTGTACATCTGGATATTATCGGTTCAGGATGGAGTAAGTGTTTCAGTTAGTTTTCTGATTGTTAATTTATCTATAAACATTTTTAGGTTAGTTAACTACCTAATTATTTTTCATGACTAAAATTAGCATGCTGAAAATTGGGGATAGGTTCAGCTCATTCGCTGACGCAAAGAAAGCGATTGAGGAACTTGGTGAAAATACGTACACAACATTTTGGAAACGAGATGCCCGTACGATTGCAAGCAGTAACATTGTGAGACCAGTAGAAAGCTCTTTGATTTATTATCAACTTCTATATGCATGTAATCACGGTGGAAAGAAGTTTAAGGGCGGTGGGAAAAAAATTCGACAGTCTTGGACATTTAAAGAAGATTGCCCAGTACATGTAAGATTCAAAGCATCGTCTGATGGAAAAGCACTCGAGGTAACATCGGTTCAAATGAAGCACAATCATGTCACTTCGAAGGTAAGTTTACAAATTAGTTGACATATAGTATGCTTTTAGAATTCTTGCTTGAACAGTATTTTATTCATAAAAGATATATTTTGTAGGTTCTACATGCGCATAACCCTAGCCAAAGAAAACTTTCCAGTAACATGAAGGAAAGTGTCAAGGATTATTTGAATATGAAGGCCAATAGAAAAATGATACAGCAAAAAGTTCAAGAAAGTACTGGTAAAATTGTTACTTTACAAGATTTAACAAATATGAAGATATCCGATCAATCAGAAAAGAAAACTTAGATGGAGCTAAATATGGTAAACTAAAATATTCTATTATCGTCTTATTAGTCCCAATAACTACTCTGTTTTCAGGTGCCAATGTAGCTGTTTTGCGAGACGAAGACAATAATTTCAGAGGACTTTTCATTCAAAGTCCAACCATGAAAAGTACAATGAAGGCTTTTCCAGAATTTCTTGCAGTAGGAGCTACATATAAATTACTTAAAATAGGATTACCTGTTTTTCTCATAAAGGACGTCCAAAGGACAGGACTTAACAGTCATAGGACTAGCAAAGATAAAGAAAAGATGTACTGTAGCATTTGCTAAACAATCCTATCATGAAAAAAAAGTGTAATCCTGAATTGCTTCGTTAAGGATCGTAACATCGTTAGAGACATCACAAATGGGAAATTTCTTGAAACTGTAGACCTTAAAATGCTCCCCGAAAAAATATCACATGCCGTTCATGATGAGGCTGTTGATATCCACATAATAAGGTAAGTCTAGCAATACCTAATAATTACCAAATTAATAACTAATAATGTAAATTACGATTTTTAGAAGATTTTGCACCGAGAAAGCCTTTGAAAAAATAACCAATCTAGTTGAGCAGAAACGACTTCAACAAAGTTGGTTTTGTTCTGTGTGCAGTGAAGACACGCAGAAAAATCATATGTCACTTTGTTGCAGTAGATGCCTTCTATGGAGACATACATATCCGTTGTGCAGGATTGACTAAGCGACCTAAATCAAAACTGAGGTTTTGCAGAGAATGCTATCTGTAGCATTATTATTTTTAAGTTGACGTAGTATTATTTTTAAGTTGTCAGTTTATAATTTGCAATAAAAACCTGAAAACCAATGCCATATATTACATTTTATCGCAAATAGATTTTCAAACCTACAACGGCAACATATACACCGTTCCAAGTTAATTTTATTCAGAATAAGCCATGACGGATTTTGGACAACATTACATTACAAATTATTAAGTATTAATCAGTAGCCTACTCTGCATTAACGATTAACGGAATTTAGGACGCGACCGTTCGACGGCATTTTAACCTAAGCATTAAAAAGCCGTCAAGTGCGTTACATCAACGACATCATACCTATTAACAGCATTTCAGTAGGCTACCGTTTAACGGCAGTTTAAGTACAGCCTTCTTTTAAATAGTTTTATCGAAATTCGATAAAATATAATAGACCATTGTTATTATGTTTATTTATTTCAAGTTAAGCAGCCAAATAATGTTATTTTTACAAAAATATACAATTTATACATTTTTATTAAATTTAAATCAAACTCGTGTGTCTAACGAGCCAGAGAAGGCTTCCAACAGCCTAAAAATGCAATTCTAAAAAAAACAGATAAAAAGATTTATCCATTGTATATTTTTGTATAATAAAAAATACATAGGTATTTTTACTTTCAAGTGATTGATTTTACTACCAATACAGCTAATACATACATACTCTGTTTATTTTAAATAAGACACTAGGTATATTTTTACATATTTAAAATTAATATATTCTAGAGTATATTGACTGTCCATTAATCATTACCTTTTGACACATAGAGAAAAGCTACAAATATATTAACGTTTAAATTTAAAATTTTGAGTGCTGTGAATGAGTTAATTAGGATATTTTTGGATCTAGTAAACTGTGAAAAATGGACTTGGTCGTTTTCGATACATTTTCGAAAGATTTTTAAAATTAACAGAAAGAGTTATAATTGTAAAAAAAATAAACTTTATGCATTTCTTTTTTAGAACAATGTATTGTATTATAGCTTTTTCAGTATGTATTACATACAGGCTGTCCTGCTGGAAATTACTTAGATTAATAAATAAAAAATAAAAAATGCATGTATGTCACCATTTATTATTAATAAATAATAAATGGTGATGGTCAAATTATCTGTAAAAAATACAAATCGAATTAGTTATGACACAGTCGTGGTATTTTTGAATTCTACCTTAATTTTGCAGGGTACAGCGTAGAGGGCAGTACATATACAATAATTTTCAGCATCTATACATTTTTGGAAAAAATGGTATTTGTCTTCATTATAGAAGAAAGTTTTAAAAAAACTTTAAGCGGGATTTACACTGTACCTACCATAGACTTAAAATAAAATATAGACTGAGCATCTCATTCATAAATAGCTGGAACATGCGGTCAGACAATGTCTTGTTATTGTTGTGTTATTGTTTTAGGTTATAACGAGTGCGACACGAGCGATAGATAGGTTGTCTCTGTCGTAACGGTCGTTCCCTGACGACTCTGCCGAGAAACACAACACTGTCTTTCGTTTCTCAAGTACACCTGAACTCTCCGTATCATAGCCGGGTAATTTTTTTATTTTAATGAAGCTATAATAATTAAATTAGAAATATATCGTATTTAAACTTTTTTATATTTTATTAAGATTTAGGACAGGTTTTTTCAATAAAAATTTAGAAAAAACGTCTTAGAGTCCAAAAAGGATAAAAATAATAAAATACACGTTATAGAAGAAATTTTATAATCGAAATTACGTAATTTTTGAAATTAATAATAAATTATTAATTTTAGTCAAACATTTACAACTCCTAACATTAATCAAAACAGGATCTATTCCACAGATATAATAGAATCGGCGACAGGGAGAGAAAAAAATATATGATTGTTGTAATTTTTTTCTGGTTAAGTGATGTCTTATGTAAATTAGAGAAAACATAAATCTGTTCCATTAAAGCAAGGAAGGTGATAGGAACTGGATAAAATGAAAACTACATTTATTTAACTCGGTACTGTCTTTATTATACCGGGTCCTTCCCAAAAGTGGCTCATCCCCATAATTTTTTTATATTTTTAAATAAAAAAACAAGATTTAGTATGTTAGTATATGACATAAATTAGGATTGATTGACGCATTCAATTGTTTTTCGTCACTTCCTGTTTCACCGGAAATGACTATAACTTTTAATTTTTAAACGGCACCCTCGGTATATTTCTACTTTATTCGATAGAAAATGACACTCTGAATAGAATGACATATCATATGTCAACTTTTGACATTTTCGCATATGGTTTAATTGTAATTGTAACACGCGGTTCATAACGACAATTTGACTCGAAATACCAAGTGTGTGGTATCAATATATTCATAAAAAATGCTTTTTCCAAATATGCTAATGAGTCACCCTTGTTCCATTTGAAAAAATTGACATATGTATGATTAAAAATACGATTTGTACATCTTTTAACCGGCCTAGACAAGACACGAAACCTATTAGACGATCAAAACTATTTTTCCAAGGCTCCTTGATTAGAACTTAGTGTTTTTAACAACACCATGGCATCCTGGATTGAAATTTAAAATAGGATTTGTTTTTAAGCGACAATATCAAAAGTTGACATATAGGTAATATGTCATTCTATTCGAAGTCATTTTTTATCGAATAAAGTAGCAATATACCGGGGGTGCCTTTAAAAATCAAAAGATGTAATCATTTCGGTGAAACAGGAAGAGACCAAAAACAATTGAATACGTCAATAAATCCAAAATTTATGTCATATACCTACTAACATACAAATCTGTTTTTTATCTGAAAAATAAAAAGTTATAGGGTGAGCCACTTTTGAGACGACCCGGTATATTAAAAAATATTGTTTCATAATGTAATATCATTTTAAAATTATTGTATGTTATTTTAGATTCTGAAGATAATTTTAGAATAAACCGGAATATATTTTTAATAAAAACATTATTAATTATTAACAGGGTTATAATTATGATTTTGTTTCAATGTAAGTAGGTAAATAATGTAATGTAAGAGAAAAAATTCAGATTTTACATTTTACTAAAATATTATCTAAATAAGCGCCTTTCTACAACAACGCCACTGACTGCCAATGGGTAAATTGAGAGTTGCCTACCGGTCAAAAGTCGTTTCAAGACTTAAATGGATTATTTAAGTCAAATTTCTTGCAAATTTGGCACTGGCCAACCATATTTTATAGTTCTTGAACAGAAAAAGTCAATAAAATAAGCACTTAAGGACTACAAGCTAAGAAAATGCGTTAATACAGCCGGGGAGATAGCGGCAACAAAGCTTTACCGCACACGTGCGACACGTACTACAAGGTAATAAATGAATGACTAGGCTCCCTCGCCTCTAATCGGTGTTGTCATATTGTAAAGAACTTATCCTTTTTAAACAGTATCCGACTTTTAATTTAGTAGTATAAGGACTATTTAATACATCTATGGAATATTAAAATCTACTTTATTAAACTGTAGTATTAATAAATAATAAATGGTGATGGTCAAATTATCTGTAAAAAATACAAATCGTATTAGTTATGACACAGTCGTGGTATTTTTGAATTCTACCTGTATTTTGCGGGATACAGCGTAGAGGGCAGTACATATACAATAATTTTCAGCATCTATACATTTTTGGAAAAAATGGTATTTGTCTTTATTATAGAAGAAAGTTTTAAAAAAAACTTTAAGCGGGATTTACACTGTACCTACCATCTGAAACATATCTATATACATATCATCTTCTTCTTGCTGCGGTGCCTGTCTTCAGACATTGGCGATCTCCATGACTATTTCGTTGATTGGATCTCTATAGTAGTAGGTTTTTTAGGTAGGCTACTACTCTATGAAGGTACGATGACATCATGAAGCAATTACATTTACCGTGGCTCTCCATGTTGTCCTCTCTTGCGCAGCAGTACTGGCCTATGACTATGATTTACTACTACGTTTTCCTGGATATGTGGCCAAAGTATTTTAAATAGGATTGGTTTATAGATGTTGAGAGACAGTCTTTATTCGATATAAAGTTGTTCAAGAATTGAAATGTTTGTAGGGTGGGCTGTGTATGGTATTCGCAGTATCCCTCTATAACGTTTAACGTCCAGGTCTCCGAGGCATAAGTGGCAATTGAGAAAATTAGAGCTTTTAGTAGTCTTAGTTTGTTGCTAAGTGAAGCGGCTGAATTCATATTTTATTAAGTTTGGCCATCCGCTCTACAAAGTTGCTATACTGCTACAAATGCTCTACATAATCTTATTAAAGTACAACACACATATGTAACATTTTATGAATTTATAGACGGTTCAGTGGTCGTTTAATCACCAAATGCAGCCACATAATGTGAAGCTAATTAAAATCGGAATATTTTTGGCACGGCCGAAAATAAAATTATGCAGCGAGTGTTTTTAAAACCGATCTAATAATTTATAATTAGAATAAGTGGTCGGTGTAAATAGAATATCTAGAAATAAACCTGTTTTGATTAATGCCTTTAATCATATTTGGTCTGGAAATATTTTAATATCAGACATTTAAAATTAGAAGGCACAGTAGTCAGACATAGAGAATGTCAAGTATGATGCTACAAAAATGTGTACATACAAGTTTGAAGGACTGACAAATTATTAAATAAAGTAAGTGGCAGGCAGTGATAAATTATTATATAGGGTGAGTCTTAAATAAATGCAAATATTTTTAGGGCTGGTAGGTATCGATAAAAGAAACATAGTCTTTTTTGTTTTTCAAATAAGCCCAAAATAACCGAGTTATTCAAGTTTAAAATTTAAAGAAAAAAAAATGATTTATTTTTAAACCGGATTTTTTCTGTATTTGCAATAATTTGCATCTCTTTTAGTGCCGTCACCATAGAGTAAAGCCGAAACCAGGTAATATCAGATATTAAGAAATTATAACTTAAATTAACGTACTCATTGCATTCGCAAGATACTTAGTACGTATTTGCTAGTATGCACCTTTTTTCTTGATTTTATGTTTTAAATTCTTAGTTTAATAATCTGTATGCGATACTTTTTATGTTTACTAGAGATGCCTATGTTTTTTTTCCAACAAGGGGCAGTCCTCTGCCGGAAACACTGCGACCTGTGAGGCCTATTGTGTTTGTCCCCTTTCTATATCTGCACCCATTCTCCTATCCCTGTGCCCTGCACTAACTTATGCAGGTCCTTGATAGGATGGGAGCATAGTTCCTCCGGTTCTAGCCTAGCTTTCCCAAATAAAAAGCGTCGCTTACGATCCAGAGCCTCGCAGTGACATATTATGTGCTCCGCTGTTTCAGGATCTTTATCGCAGAGTCTGCAGCAAAGACTTCCTTACAGGTTGAGCTTGTTCAGGTAACACTTGAGAGCCATGTCTCCTGTCAAGAGGCCTGTTGTAATCCGCACTTTATTCCTGCTAAGCATTAGCAGTTCTTGTGTGGTTTTAGAGCTAGGTCCTTGGATAAAAGCCTTGCTGTGCCTGTGCCTCTGTCTGTTTCTCCAGTGGAGTTTTAGTGCACTACGGGCCATACATTTGGGTATTCCCAATACTGGCTCTGGACCAAAATAGGATATCAATGATCCATATCTAGCTAGCTCATCGGCTTTTTCGTTGCCTTGAATGCCGCTGTGGCCCGGCCCCCAGAATAATTTAATTCTGTTCCTTCGAGCCAGAGCTCCCAGTTCACCTAGGCATTCCCAGACGTTACCTTTTTGCTCATAAGCGCCCCAAGTGCCGCCTGAGTGTCTGAGCATATATTGATGAGCTTACCTGAATAAGCTCTTCTATTGTTTTCTCTCGCACATTGTAGAATGGCCAAGATTTCTGTCTGGAATACGGTTGAGTGTTTACCCAAGGAAAAGGATAAACTTACCCTTGGTCTTTCCCCAAATACTCCAGCGCCTGTTCATTCAGCGGTCTTTGACCCGTCTATATACCAGGTTAGTCCATCCTGAAGGAATGTTATATCTGCCCACATTCCTCGATCCATTTTGTTCACCTGGAATGGTTTGTGTAGTGATAAAGAGGGGTCATTTGGTAAGATCTCATTTGGAGTAGAGGTTCCCTGATAGAATTTCCCATCTTTGAGTGTCCTGTTTCTGTCCTATTTCCCAGAGACAAGATACTTTGTTGTCGATAGAGTCCCATTCTTGCCTCCGCCTGGATCACTATGTGAAGAGGCGGAAGGTCCAGAAGCGCCTCCATTGATGCAGTGGGCGTTTATTTAATCGCCCCTGTTATGCTCAGACAAGCAAGTCTTTGCACCTTGCTGAGGCTGAGCATTATTGTTTGTTGTTGTTTATTTGCTAGTATGCACCTTTTTTCTTGATTTTATGTTTTAAATTCTTAGTTTAATAATCTGTATGCGATACTTTTTATGTTTACTAGAGACGCCTATGGTACTAATTTATTCCCGAATAATAGATGAAATAAATCAGAAATAGCATTTATGTTTAGATATAAGTTTAATCATTTTTATGCTTTGGATATAAAAGAAAATTTTAAGTTCTAAGTATTTAAAAAGACTTGCGACTTATTGTTTATAGCTATATGCAAAAAAGAACAGTTGTGAATACGTATGCAATGCCATTTAAATTGACTTATTCTATGGGAGTGGTTGCTGTTGTAGGCTGAAATCGGAGTAGGCTGACTTGAATATGAACAAATTAACATATTTTTAAATGATTACTTTTCTAATCGTTTCCTTAGACAAGATATTTATCTTCATTGTTTATACTTACTTGTATTTTGTTAATTTTTATTTAACTTATTAAAAAGAAAGATGTACATATTTAGTGATATTTAATAAATTCTCAGTGTTCTTATTTAAAATATATTATGAAGACGATTTTATATAAATTTTAGGAAAAAGAAAACATTATAAAGAAAAATGCTAAGAAGCATGTTCCGCAATTTATGTCAAAATATCTTATAAGCTTTCTATTTTTAATAAGGACATAAAACGCTTGACTTCCCCTTAATAGAAAAACTACAGAATACAAGTAATTCTTGCGGCTATGGCTTTTTGAGTTTAAAAAATAAATAAAATTGCTCTAAAATCTAAATAAAAAAGATTGAAGAAAAGTTCATATCTGTTTAAAATGTGTATTTTAGTATAAAGGAAAAAATTGTTTAAGTGGACCCATTCACAAGGTCTATTTTGAAGTTTTTGATGTATTAGTAATTTATTTTGCAGTATGCGCAAAAAAGTCTGCGTTAAATCGTATTTTTTTATTATTAAGAGGCAGACATTTTGCTTCTCTTAAAACCAAAAATTTGATGTACAAAAGTGCATTAAAATTTTGATTTGTTCTGCATCACCTCTATTTTTACTTATTTCTCTGAGATAAAAAAAATAATTAGTACTGAGCCCTTCTAACAAAGTCTTGCAATAATGATCTATACTAATATATAAAATCCTTAAGTGACTGACATATTGATTATTGATTAATCACGATCCTGCTCAAACCACTCAACGTAAGAAGCTCAATTTTGGTATACAGGTTGATTCTAGGGTGTAGAGGTTCGATAAGAAGGGATTTTTCGAAATTCCAGTTCCAAGAGGATGAAACTACCCCTCAAATATTACAATATTTTTTATTTAAAAAACGGTCAAGTTTCCGAAAAAACGCTTAAACACGTATATTTTATTTTGTTTTTTTACATATTTTAAGATTTTTTAAAAATGTATACAGGGTGTTTCGAAAAATCTGGTCATTGATTAATCACCATCCTGCTTAAAGCGCTTGATTCAATGGCGGGCACCTCTTTCAGTTTAAATGTATTTTGTACTCTTTCTTATCATAAATAAAACAAAATAAAAATTTATTCAAACATATTTATTTGAAATATGAGACAACGTGACTAAATAAATATAAAAAAATAAAGAATTGAATGATTTCTATATCAATTACATAATTATATGCAGTTTTATCGTAAATTAGTAAGGTATAAGCATGACTTACAGAAATGTGTAAATAAATACACGTATTCACAGCCTTCAGAAACAGAAAACGGGGGCAGGAACATGAAAACGGGAGCCTTATACCATAACAAACCAAACCTGAAAACAGAAAAACACATTTTTTTATACTAAAATTAACAATGTAAAAATATCAATATAGGTATAAAATATAAATATACTAATTAAAAAAGCTCCATTATTCCCAAAGAGACCTGATTTATAAATCCAAAAGAAGTAATAAGAGACTTTTAATCGGATAACAATCAGATTGTATCAGACAGATTTATTGTATTATTGACAATAAATCGCACACACTGGAGATAACTAATGTTGGCTATAGTTAAAAATAATCTTACCTTGCTGTAAATTGTTTCCATTTTCAATAAAATCGCCCATCATAAACATATAATAAAATTTTCTTGCATCTAAAAAACATGGAAATAGTGTTTATTTACTACCTATTTTTAATATACATGGGACATACCTAACTGCAGAAACGTCTTTTTCTCCAGGATTTTCATGTAATATATATTTTATATGCTTTGTTACCTTTATATTTATAAATTTCAGCCGAAATATCAAATTGAATTTCCAAAACAAAACTAAACAGAGAGAATTAAAATGGTGTCGAAATTTGTTCGATTTGTTCTAGAACAAATCTGTCAATTCTAAACTGTGAAGTTAGACAATAGTTAGACAGACATTGTTGTCCTTGTCTAGGCGGCCATACTTGTCGTCAGGAGATGACAGGAATGACACTAATGACTGTTTCCAATTTTCCTATTTCACTGTCATCAGAGCTGTCATCCCCCTGGGTTAAACCACCCCTCAAATATTACAATATTTTTTATTTAAAAAACGGCCAAGTTTCCGAAAAAACGCTGAAACACGTATATTTTATTTTGTTTTTTTACATATTTTAAGATTTTTTAAAAATGTATACAGGGTGTTTCGAAAAATCTGGTCATTGATTAATCACGATCCTGCTTAAAGCGTTTGGCGTAAAAAGCTGATTTTTGGGAAACAGATTGACTTTAGGGCGTAGAGGTTCGATAAGAAGGGATTTTTCGAAACTCGAATTCTAAGGGGGTGAAACTATCTCTCAAATATTAAAATATTTTTTATTTAAAAACCGGTGAGTTTTTCGGAAAAACTCTTAAACACGTATATTTTATTTTGTTGTTTTACATATTTTAAGATCTTTTATAAATTTATGCAGGGTGTTTCATAAAATATGACCATTGATTAATCACGATTCTGCTTAAACTGCTTGACGTTTAAAGCTGATTTTTGGCAAACGGATTGACTGTGGGGTGTAGAGGTTCGATAAGGAGGGGTTTCTCGAATCTCAAATTCCAAGAGGGTGAAAACGCCCCTCAAATATTACAATATTTGTTATTTAAAAAACGGTTAGTCTTTCGGGAAAACGCTTGGATAAGCATAATTTATTTTTTTTTTTATATATTTTGAAATTTTTAAAAAAATATACTGGGTGTTCCAAAAAGTTGGGTAATTTCTTAACCACGATTCTGCTTAAACTGCTTGACGTAAGAAGCTTATTTTTGGCAAACGGATTTTTCTAAAGTCAAATTCCAACGAGATAAAACTACCCCTCAAATATTACCAAATTACCACGTTATATAATAATATCGCCATATTGTTTTTTCTCATGCTGACATAAATGTGAGAAAATTTTATCCAGTTCGTATGTTAATGGAAATTCATGCTTTGCTTTATCATCACCATTACAAATGATTAATTCGACGCGAACGAAGTCGCTAGTAAACGCTAGTATATCGATAAATTCAATAGCATAGGTTTAATCTTAATCATTTTAGATATTTTTGATTGATCAATTATTTTTTTATCGCCAAGAATATGTAAAATACTGATTCTAAAGAAAACATATTGTATAATAAATTCAAAATAAAGTTTATTATTAATACTAATATATTAATTATCATTATTAAGCTTCGAGCTTGAATTACGAAAGTATTTTTTATTAAATATCCTTAATATATATTTTATAGTAAATGTCAAACCAAAATCGTTTTAAATTCTGTAGTACCGGCAAAAGAATTGCCGAAGGTAAAAAAGCGAAACAAGCAGTACCAGTGCCCAAAACAGCCTTCGTCGTGTTGCACGACATGACCGACCTGCGAAAATCCTACCGCAAATAAGAAAAGGCGTGGTTTATGTGGGTGATTCTAGTATAAATGTTAATTTTTAGGTCCTATAATATTCCATAGATAGTTATTTTTTTCTGTTTTAAAACTTTTTCTTTTTTACAAAAAGAAAAATTTCTTTTCTTTCTTCTTGGAATGAATTTAAAAGTTTTTAAATATAATAATAATATCGTTTTTTGCGGCTGGCATCAGGGGAAGATCCCCACAAGTAAAATCCACTGAAACCTAATTTTCGTTTGAAATCTGACACAGTGGCAATTTTTTTTCTATTTCGGTACATTTAATTTGTTCAGAAATAATAACTCACAAAAAAAGTATAGATTTTATTTCTTCCCCTAGGAGATGCAAGACCTTGTCGTTGGTGGGGAAGCTCCTGGTCAGGTGCTGGGGAGAATCCCCTCTAGCACTTGGCTTGATCTAAGAAGCATCTCACTCATCGTCTTGTCCCTGACTGTAGTGTCGTGGCCAGGGAATTGCACCAAGACATATAACGATACGGGGCGGGGCTACGGACAGCCTCAACCTTGGGGCACCGGGGGGCACCCCTATTTTACCCCTTACTTCTACACGCGGGGCTCTGTAGAAGTGGACCGACTGTCCCTAGCGACTCATAGGAACACTATGAGATCTGATAATAATAGTAATAAAAACATCACCGGTGAAGTTGTGGGGAAACCCCCTAGCGACACTGGGAACAGTAACAATGAAAATTCCAAGGGGCCAAACCCAAAGAGAACTATAGGAGAGGTGGCTGACACTTGCGTGAGACCATCCTCCGCAAGTGGCATACAAGCTACCACCTCCTCCAAGGGTTGGGAGCCTACCTCCTACCTCTAAACCCAACAGGCGACACAAGCTACCGTTTCGTCTACCCGGCCTGGGTCGTAGCTCCTCGACTGTGAGGGACACGGGTCTCCGTAGGAAGTCCTGGGACTGTATTATGAGTTATAACTCAAGAAAGGGGGACACAATAGATCTCTAAGATCGCAGAGATTAACCCCCCTCCCACTTATTCTAATTCTAAATTCTAATAGATTTTATTTAAAAAAAATAGGTATATAGAATAAAAAAAAAATACGGTAATCGCAAAACAATTTCCGATGCACGTGATCAACTTTTAGAGATAAGCGATGGCGACAGCGCTGCCAGATTGTGATGGATTTATGAGATGAAATTTAAAAGTGACAAACAATATATTTATTATATTTCATTTTTTAAAGATTTTTACGTTTTATTTTTAATTTAATAACTAATATTTTAGTAATAAATTGATTTATTTGTTTTATAGCTTATTTTACTTATTACATATTGGCGAAAACTAGTCTATTATGAAGATTATTCTAAGCGTTATTATGGGTTATTTATTTATTTATTAATGTATATACACAAACTAATAATCACAGAATTTAGTAAAAACTAACGTAGAAATAACGAAATAACTTTGAAAGTGGTTTAACGTGCTTTTCAATCAAACTTACTTCTCTGACTGCAGTCAAGGGCATTAAAGGACCTTTATTGTTACGTTCTCGTTTAAAATAGTTTATCAGGGAAGCTACAAGCTTTTTGCTTTGACTGTTTAAATGCTCGACATATTTTCAACACACAATTTCAAGAAATGCAATACAAAAACTCGAAAATTTAATTCTTAAAAGAACTGTTTGTTCTTAAAAGTACAATTTAAAAATAAAACACTATAAAAATAGGCAAAAAAAAACAAGAATTACTCACAAAGATTCAACAACAACACGATATTATACAAAACAATGAGTGACATTATGATAATTGTCAAATAATAAACGACAACGTCGCTGAAAACGGCGCAATACGACCAACATAGCGATAATAAAATTCGATTTAAACTAATTTTTGCAGCTTTAATCTAAATAAAATATCTGTTACAATAATTTGCTCTATAAAGTAAAATGAAGAGCTGCTCGGTATCTTAAATTATACAACAAATTTAAACATTTTTGCAAAAATTTCATTTAGTCAGGTTTATAGACTTTAGTGTCAATGTCGATATGATTGATGACGTGCATCGGAAAATGTTTTGCGATTACAATATGTAAAAATTACTGCGTGAACAAAATCTCTCATTGAGAATAACCCAAATAAGGAAGGGCGTGGTCTATTGGCAAGTACCGCGCACGGCAGATCAACTTTGTTCTATTATATTTTACTAAAACGCCAAACATTAGACAGTACTATACAGTATTATAACTGTATTTCTTATAAGTACTGTTCGAAAAGGTTAAAATCGTAATTTTCCAGTTTGTGTTAAGATTTCATAATAAATTGCTGATATTCTTTACATCATAGCGTCAATTTAAAAAAAAATATATTATAACTGTTTATCAGTAAGATTTGAAGTTATAGATATTTGGAGAAACTGCATATAATCATTAAAAAAGGGTGTTAGAGATTGATCGGAAATGAAGATCGCTTTTATTTTGTATGTAAAATCATATCGCGAATGTCATCGATCGCCATTTCCAAGTCCGCTGGACGGCGTTTTTTTTGGGTCATACTGTATATTTACTGCTGTAGATTGTTTTGTTTTAATTAAAGCCTTTTTTTGTAAGAAAAATATATTTTTGGATCTACTTCATTGTATAAATTTTATTTATAAATTTGTATTATTTTATAAAGTTGTTATAAAGTTAACTGTTAACATTTCCATGCAATAAACTTGTAACTCGAAAGAAAATTTATCGAAAAACGAAAAACTAGAAAACTAGACACTGAAATCCAAAAGAGAAGTCGGAGTTTAATACTGGCCTTAATAGCATCCAAAGTTTCATGAATAACAAACTTCCAAGATCTCCACTCGTACCCTTGAGACTTAAAAGAGTAGATTAGATTTTTGAGTAAATTAATTTTAATAAGCTCTAATAAAAGTCTCAAATAATAATTTATTTTATAATAAAATTTTAGGAGCTGATTTATTTTATAGAGAAATTTTTAATGTAACTGTTAATAACATTTGTAATTAACAGTTTCTGCTGTAACTGTTAATTAGTTTAACACCAACATTCCAAATGCTACACAACAATTTTCATCCAAATATCGTTAGTTAGTTCAGAAGTTATTTAGAAAAAAACAAAATAAAAATGAAATTTCTACATCCTGAGATTTGGTATGTTAGTATATGACATAAATTATTAGGATTGATTGACGTATTTAATTGTTTTCTGTCTCTTCCGTTTTCACCGGAAATGACTATAACTTTTGATGTTTAAATGGCACACTCGGTAATTTTTACTTTTTTCGATAGAAAATGACGTTCTGAACAGAATGACATATCATATGTCAACTTTTGACATTTTCGCTTAAAAAGTGGCTGTGTTAAAAAAATAATTTTTAATCTAGTTCAGTCATTGGGGATTTTTGCTTGGAAAAAAGTCCGGAAGTTTTGCAACTTTGCAGGTTTATAGGTTTTAGGGTCTCTAACTAAAATCCATAAAATGCACATTTCCAGACTTGCCGCCGACGCCGCCATCTTGCCAAGATGGCGCCCGAAATCGGTATTTTGTGAATATCTCGAAAACTATGCGTTTTTCGCGAAAATTTGAGGAGAGCAAAATCAAAGAGAATAAAATTTCCTATAAAAAAGGCTTCATGAAAATTTCCGCTAAAGTCAACCGTTTAGGCACAAAATCCCTGGAAATTTTACAATTTTGCGTAAAATATGATATATTACGTACAGTCGATTTTCCGAAATCAAATGTCGATTAGGGTTCACTAAAACTAGTTTTAGTTTAGTTTCTTCAATTTTGTCATAAAACAGTGGCGTATCATTAATTCGCTCATTAATTTATGAATAATTAATTTTAATTATTGAAAATGTGTACTTGTTTCCACACCACCCAAGAGGTAAAGTATATGGCGCGTTTATTTTAACGTGGTCTCCCCGGAGGCCTACTCCACTAGATAAATTAAAAACTTATCTGCACAAGCCCGACGGATCTGGCTCATTGATGTCAAAGTTGATCGTGTCTGCTGTGCTGGGCTCATCAGGGTGGTCTCTCAATACGTCCAACTCTTCATCTTCAGCCGCCAGAGGGATATGTACAGGCAAGTCCAATTCCTCTTCATCGGATTCGTCGAGTGACACTTAAGTGACGTTGTCACAGGATTTTCTATTGCAGTGTGCACAAATCATTGAACATTTAAATCCTGCTTTTCTGCATCCGCAGGCTTTACCATGGTTGTTGGTTTTGCATTTACAGGATAAAAATACCAACAGGGATTTTGGAGCTGGATCTTTCAACGTTGTGACTGGAGTAATGCCTGTTTTTGTTTTCTTCCAACCCCATTCTTCGGCATCGTTGGTACAACCAGACCTATGCTGAACCTGGTGGTAAGTTCGCAATGAATGCTGTCCAGCACGATAATTAATTATTCATAAATTAATGAGCGAATTAATGACACGCCACTCTTTCATGACAAAATTGAAGAAACTAAACTAAAACTAGTTTTAGTGAACCCTAATCGACATTTGATTTCGGAAAATCGACTATACATAATATATCATATTTTACGCAAAATTTTAAAATTTCCAGGGATTTTGTGCCTAAACCGTTGACTTTAACGAAAATTTTCATAAAACCTTTTTATAGGAAATTTTATTCTCTTTAATTTTGCTCCCCTCAAATTTTCGCGAAAAACGCATAGTTTTCGAGATATTCATAAAATACCGATTTTGGGCGCCATCTTGGCAAGATGGCGGCGCCGGCGGCAAATCTGGAAATGTGCATTTTATGGATTTTAGTTAGTGACCCCAAAACCTATAAACCTGCAAAGTTTCAAAACTTCCGGACTTTTTTCCAAACAGGCCCCTTTTTTGATTCCTAATGACTGAACTAATCAAGGAGCCTTGGAAAAAGAGATTTGATCGTCTAATGTTTTTCGTGTCTCGCCCTGGCCGGTTAAAAGATACCCAAATCGTCTTTAATCATATCTCAATTTTTTTCAAATGGAACAAGGGTGGCTCATTAGCATATTAGGAAAAAGCAAGTTTTTTTACGAATAATTTGGTACCACACACTTGGTATTTCGACTTCTGGTATTGGGAATTGTCGTTATGAACCCATGGGGCCAAGGACCCCCTAAAATCTATAAAATGTTGTTAAATATTAGACTTTTCGGTTAAAAATGGCGCCTTTAAAAGCATATTCGACATTACTTTTTATTTAGACCCCCGCCCTAAAATAAATTCCTGTATCCGCCCCTGATTCAGAGTGTCATTTTCTATCGAATAAAGTAGAAATATACCGAGGGTGTTATTTAAAAATCGAAAGTTGTAGTCATTTCCGGTAAAACAGGAAGTGACCAAAAACAATTGAATTCGTCAATTAATCCTAATTTATGTAACATTTTTGAAAAAATAAAAAAGTTATAAGGGCGAGTCACTTTTGAGACGCACTGGGAGTAGAATGCATTTTTCCCAAAATGTCACAACCTAATAAAAAAAATCCTCTTGTAAAGATAATCCGGAGACATACTCTATATTTATGGAGGCAGATGAATTCATGGAAAAGGTAATACATCTAAGCTACTGAAAAATATAAGCGACAAGTCCTGGAAAACAATTTCCTTCAGCTCGTTCGAGACAACAAAAGAAATATTTGCCCTGGATGCGGTATAGTAACGTATCTTATTTTCCTACCGGTTCAGCCGTGCCATGTTTATCGACAGACGTTCGGCCGATCCAGATCCCCGGCCAAATCCAACAAATCTGGCTCGTACGTTTTGCCAACTTGGAAAATGGCTTTCCAGAGGGAAGTACGCCGAGTACACGCGATGGGGAGGGCTGTAATATGGTATGGATGTCGAAAGTTTGTTATTACCTGTTCTCTGACGCTTATATCTGGAGGAGATAGGGGATGTGTTTGATTTACGTATGTGGATATTGTAAATTTGAAACTTATAAATTGCACAAACAACGTAAACAACGAATCATATTAAGTATAACTTTATTTTTTTACTATGTTAACTTTAAAACATTTGATTGACGCCTTCCGGGATAGTGTCACAATCAGAACTACTTATTATTAGTGTTGGAAAAATTCGAATTAAATAATACGACTAATTCGATAGTAAATTAAAACTAACTAATTCGAATTATCTTTTTCGATATATCGAGATAAAAATTAGTAGTATTTTATATTATATCTGTGGTAACCGAATTACAAATGAACCTTTCAAATGAACGTAAAACATAACCTCTTATGGACAAATAATACGAATATTAGTAATTAGTATAGTACTATTAGTAGTATTCTTTCGTTCTGAACGAACTGAAAATTTTCACTTAAACTGATTTATAAAGGGAATCGGCAAAGAAAGGAACGATCCGATATAGAAAAATCCAGAAATCATTGTTATTTCCTATACCACGTAGGAATAAATCAGTTTAAGTGAAAATTTTCATTTCGTTCGAATACTATTATTTAGTTCATTCCATCTCACCCAAATTTCTGAACACTAAAATTAATTTTTCTTCTTTTATCTAAATAATTATTGATTGTAACTGATAAAATAAAAAGAAATACGAACCGCACGTAAACAAGGACATACTTATATCGTTTTAGAAGAAGCTTTTATTTTAGATATGAGCTTTTCAATAGGAATTGAAACAATCATAAACTCGGCATTTTTAAATTTAAAACTTTAAATTATGGTTTAATTTATTAAACGGCTTCGGCACAGTTAATAGAATACATTGAATAAAGAATTTTTTTTAAATTTTTTATTCAGTGATAGAATATAGGTATGGCAATGGTTCAGAATTTGTTTAAAATAGTACTATAAATGACCTAGACTAGGTTATAGTACATCGGGTAGTTTTGGTGAGGCATCACGCCAAACTCAAAAAAAATCATACGAAACACTTACTAGTAAATTTGATTAGCTATAGCATAACAGTATTTATTAGCTATAAAATACAGAACAAGTAGGTACTACAAAGTAAAACAAAAACTAGACTAATTATTATGGTATTTTGCATTACCACGAATTTTACCCAAAAAAGCTCTTTGACCTTTGCAATGCTTTGAAAAATCAACACAACTGGTGTCTTTAAAATTAAACTGTACCATTAAAACTCTTTTAATGGAAAACGGTAAAAGGCGATTTTGTTCATCGGTCCATTGCGCTCTCATGAAACTAAAAATTCTTTCTAAATTAGCATTGTGTGCAGGTATCGCCAAAGGTATCGCATAAAAAAATGTCAGATTTTTGAGAAAACGTGGTTGCCTATTCTAAAGTTTATGAGAGTAAAAATAAAGAATAATTCATAGTTCAGTTTAAAAAAAGAGAACATTTTAACGAATTTTAAAAAAAGTAAGAGTAGGTACAGAAATTTGTACCCTTGAAAAGAGAACATGTACTCTTAAAAGAGTAACGGATGGTAACCCTACCCTAGACGAGCACTAGCTGGGACGAATTTATTTTTAGGTTAAACTTATAATACTACTAAATAATTCGAATTATTAATTCGATTGTGAAATATGAATTATTACTAATTATTCGATGGTGAAAATAATTCGATTATTCCCATCACTACTTATTATTCTGCAAAACCAAGATCAAAGCGGTCTTCGTCTTGGTATTGCTTTTTCAAAATGCCAACTTCAACTGCTTCAAATAATAGAGGCATTTTGAAAAAGCAATCAAAAGATAAAAAACGCTGCTAAGACTATCAAAATGTTGATCTAAAAACCATTTGACGTTTATATTATTACGTCAAAAACAACTTTTTTCCAAAGCCTACCATGACTTCACTGAGGCATCGTGTCTTGTACACTGTTATTAATATCTTAATTATTAGATATTAATACATCTGGTATTCTGATATATCGTCGATTTTAAAATAAACTAACTGTTTCTGTCCTATTTTTTTTATTAGAATGGGCATAATCAAGAGGGCTACTGATACCGTGTTGTAAAAATAAGGTAATTAAGGGCTTATTTTTTGGTATTTATTATAATTTTGTTAATATCTTCGGTTTGAAAGAAGATATGGTATTAAGATGCGGTTTTTGCTGACTTTTTAAGGTTTTATTGCTCTTTACTATCAGCTAAAATTACATATACTATCGTATTTAATTTTGTTGAAAAAATTGCGCAATGTTTGTTAAATTGTAAGACAGCGCCCCCTAACGTCTACGTTCAAAAGCTTATTATTATTATTATTATATTATAATATAGAGTAAGGAACGATCTTTTAAGCGAGCCCTCGTTTGTTGGATTCTGATCATCCAGTCCGGAGTTATTAATATTTAAATAAAGATAGATCTAACCTTCCCCCACCACTTTACTTTAGCAGATAGGGGAAAATGGTTATCTAGGCAAAATTCTATAGAAATTCTATTTTCTTATTTTCCATAGCAGTTACGCCCTCTAGAGGCCGTTTTACAAACTTGAAAATAATTTCCAGCAATTTGACATAGCCCCTTTAGTGATAAATATTTTTTTCCGTAGGCCCTACGGCTAATACTTTTCGAGATACAGCCGAGAGCTATTCTTAGTGGGATACCCTGTACACTTCGCACTAAAAGAGGTTCTAAAAAAACAATGTTCGACTGCAAGGTCTGCTAGTAAAAATTTTTAAGCTTAAAATATGACAACACAATTAATTTAAACCAAAAATCTCGTAATACAAAACTAAAGTGTCAAAACGGATGACAATGTCAGGAAATAAATAAATAAGTGTGGCAACTTGACAGTTTTACAGCAAAGCTACCACCTGCATCCCTAGGGAAATTTAAATGCTAGTTAGTCAGCCCGGCGCCGAATAATCGATGGTTGTATTTAAAAATCGCGCCTTCGTAACTAAAAGTTTAATTAGTATCGCTTATATTTTTAATCGACCAGTCGGCCATTGTGCGTGTCCTTTGGCTCAGCCCAAAGTGATCTGACGTTTTTTTTATCGTTCCGCACATTAACATACCTGCTCATACCCTTCTAAAACTCTCTCTAAAAAAATATGTCGCCCGCATCATGCATGACACAGAAAAAAACCTTTAGCACACGTTTTTAATTTAAAAATTGTTTAGAACCGAACGCGGGAACAAAAGCCGATAGCAATAACTAAGCGAGACAAAGGACGGGCAAACGTGCCGTATCTGTTCGGGAGCGGCAAGGGAATATAAGGGTAGTTTCCTGTTGCACCTTTTGTCATTGAAGACGTCGAGAAGTAAAGGGTAAGGGCTGGCGAGCGTAACCGCGAACGGCAATCAAAGTTTTATGAATAATAAAGTGAAAAGATTTTTGACAGCCTTCGCTGTGAAGAAAACTGGAAGAATATTTCGTTTGAATATAACATAATAAGTTATCTTTTAACTTAAGATATGATTAAATACAATAGGGTTGTAAATTGTAAACAAAACCACTGCAATTAGGGTAAATTCACCATGAATTTGCCTTGTTGTGGAATGAATTACTTTCACGTCAAATTTAAGAGTTTCAAATTAAAATCCCTGCTTTTTTGGCAAATCGGATTTAGCAGAAAATTATTGCATTTGGGCCAAATTTTTTGCGTGGATTCAACTTACACCTTTCATTGGAATTATATGCTTTTATCTCCAATGTCAAACTTTTCAGCTGAAAGCCATGCTTTTGGTAGCAAGTCAGCGCTCTTGGTATAAGTAGCCATTGTTGACTATATTTGCATCGTGACGCGATCAACCTTTTACGTGCGTGTTAGTATTAGTATTAGCGTTGATTGAAAGAACTGTGCAGGGCCGTATCTAGACCAAAATTTCGGGGGGGGGGGTTTGGCTTTGGGGGGGGTTGTACAAAAGCTGCTAGGAAAAAAGCATAATAAAAAAATCGCTTTGGGCTACACTCAAATCTTAATTGAAAATAAAATTTTAAAAAAGTAACAGGTAAAAATTATTAATCTTAAAGGATAAACTGGTCTTTTCCCTGGAAAAACGATTGACTACCTCTTCGATATCGATATTTATGTCTCTATGTCCGCTTAATAGAGCAAGTCCTGTCAATCGCTCCTGACCTGTAGAGTTACGTAGGAAGTCCTTCAATCGTCTTATGCCGCAACCGCACATGCGGCATTTAGCGAACTCCGAGCTTAGCGAACTCCGAGCGCTCGTCAACTACCGAACGCTCGTGATCGGACTTTGCCTTTCCATCCACACATGCGGGCTCTGATAGCAACAACATAGAGATAAGCGCTCGTTCTCGTAGCCGATCGAGTCACCGAACTCCGACTTCCTCATCCAAACACATAGGAAATCGGCGAAGCCCCGATCGGAGATCGCCGAATATCGCATGCGCGGTTGCGGCATTAGGGTTGAAAAAGACCTTTCTGGTGTAGCTGTTGACGCTGGTAGAGTTGCTAGGATCATTAATAAAATGTATATATTTGGAAATATACACTGGTTACAGTCCGATTATCGTTTCGATGGCGTTTTTAGGTCGGTCGACTGCAGGTAGCTGCTTCCATTCTTGCCGCCACAAGTCTAGTTCTGCCGCTAAAGTGTCATAGCCCAAGAATTCTTTGTCTAATAGCAGAACAATAACAAACGTTAATCACGTTAATGACCAGCAAAACACACAACATTCAAAATCTTGTCCTTGTCTTTTGCTGTTTTAAACACTTGAATGTTGAAAGTCGAAAATCGAAAATAACATTTGCTTTCAAAGTGGAAAAGTGAGGTTAGGGTGTATAATGTATATTCATCAATGACTAAAAAATACAAGGACAAATAGCACCCGAGACCAAACTGTGACCATTCTTCCAAACAGTGCCGTGGCACATATTTTACTTAACATTGCCGCTTGAAGGGATATTTATATTTTTGATATTATATGTTTTCACTACGCCTATGATGTATCGGGTGGTATCATACTAATTAATTACGAAAAAAACGTATTAAAATGTTAACAAAAGATACATAACTAGTATCGACGTATAGTACATATCAATTACATATAATATCAGAAAAATAATTATCGAATTCAATAAAAAAACGCTAAAAAGGTGTAGGAGACTGTTTATTTCCCTATAAAACGTAACTTCTGGCTCTTTCTTATCATTGCGCCTTTTACACTTGAAAGCTGAACAAATTACCATTGTAATAAAGTTTATACAAAGTTCACTACACACAACCAACTATTAAAAATCGCTAAAATTGTCGCTGATGACCAGCTGATGATTCATTCGTTATGTCTAAAAAGTTGGCGTCTAAGGTCACAAATTCTGCTGCAGCCCGTATATGGGCGTTACATGTCCTTGTATTCTTTAGTCATTGATATTCATCCATCTTCTTCTTCTTCTTCTTTTTGTTTCGTTCTTACTTACTTAATGATCATTACTTTTAAAAATTTTCGGCCATAATTTCGGGGGGGGGTTGAACCCCCAAAACACCCCCCCAGATACGGCCCTGGAACTGTGAACTTATTTCCTTCAATCAACGGTATTAGTATCATCGGTCACTTTGAACAACCAGCAAGTGGTGCGTGTTTTGTCGACGAATATGAGTAGCGTGGAAGAATTTTTGACCAAGTGGCGCCTAGAACATTTGTTATCAACATTTCAAGGTACGTAGAAACAATAAGGCGTTGTTTGATTTTGTTTATGCATGATTTCCTAAGAGGATTTATATAAAAACAAATAAACAATGGGTGGAATGAACAAAGATAACGTGGTAAAAGGTTTTGCTTAAATTTCTGGAAATAAACTTATACACAGTTTATAAACAACAAACAAAGAGAGTAAAAAGAAGCATTTACTATTTACTTTGTTTTTTTTTTCATATTTCACCCATTGTTGGTTGTACTTTTGACTATTCAATCACGGTATGAATGTTAAAAAAATATGATGCAATATAAAGCCGCGACCTATACGATTGGGTTATAGATGATTTTTACATAAATTCACCTTGGTAGCACAGTATAATAATATTATTATAGCACTGTGTTGGTTATAGTTTATTTATGTAGCGAAATAATAAAAGTATCTTAGAAAAGTTCTGTGATTTCATCAGAAAGAACTACAAACAATAAGTTGGTGATGGACGTCCATCTTCTTTCACCTGAAATCCTTCGGGTCCTTAGGTTAAATGCGCGAGCATTTGTAGCAAATGCTAAATATTTCATTACAATTGAGCCAAATTTTTGTTATCAGCTCTTGTTCATATTTTGTATTGTGAATGTCTTGTTGGTAAAATATGCTTTGTTTTCTTGCAGAGCAAAATATCGACGGAATCGATGTAATAAAGTGCCTTTCACAAGAAGAAGTAAGCATTCTAGTAAATCATGTTCTGGGGGACAAATTAATCAAAGCTATTGAAAGTCTGAAAGTAATAAATGAAGCATCCATCAGCCATCATCAACTTGATGAATAACAGAGATATAAATGATATATATTAGTTTTGTTTATTTCAAATATCAAACTTAAAATGTTCTTTTATTTTTAGTATAAGTTATCTTTAGAAAAAGTTTTATTTTTGTTAAACAAAGATACATCCAAATAAACAATAAAAATATTTTCAAAATTTTGTATTATTTTTAAATTTACCCTAACCCGAACCATACAAAGTCAATTTTTATTTCAAATATATTTGCTGCAAATAATTGATATTGTTGTGTACTTAATTAGGTATAAATAACGTCACATACATTGAAATAACACTTATTTGCAAATATATTTGAAAGAAAAATTGACCGTGTATGGTTCGGATTAAGGTGAATTTTTGTTACAAATTCCCAGTGCTTTAGTTACAAAAACCACAGTGCCTTTGATAGAAATTCGCAATGATTTTGCCGCAAATTCTCACTATGTTGTTACAAATTCGAAGTGCTTTTGTCTCATATTCGCAGTGTTTTATAACAAATTCGAAGTGCTTTTATCGCAAATTCGCAGTACTTTATAACAAAGTTGAAGTGCATCTGCCGTAAATTCGCAGAGTTTTGATAATGTTCTTTGAAAACTTTGGTATGAAGTCATGCGAATCGCAATACTTTCAAGATAAAAAGCGATTCTAAAGCGTTTATCCCAAAAACATCTTGAAATTACCCCAATTGAACCATGTATATATCAAGAGCATGGCAGAATTGGTACAAGTGCGTTCGCCCTTGGGCCGATAGATTTGTTTTCTCAGTGTAGTATATAAGCTCAGTTTTAGGATTTAGTCATGACACAAGGAGGGTTAGGATTTAGTTTAGTTCACACTTGATAACGGTCAGTGGTACTTCTGACCGAAACGTTGAGTAAGCAAAAAATAAATAAAGACAACGGTCCGGGAAACTCTTTTAGTTTAAATAAGGACATATTTGTTGTATGACGCATGACTTTTGCTTCTCGAGACGAAGTCGAGAGCTGCAATCATGCAGTGCAACAAATATGTCCTTATTTGTGCCAAACATGTGCAAATGTTGCACACAACATTTTTTCTACGATCGAATTGAAATTCTTATTTAAATGTTTATTATAAAGTTTGAAAATTACACTATTAACAAATAGTATTTTTGTTTTTTTAATAACTTTTTTTAGTTCATTTTAATTTTAATATGGCAGTTTGAAAAATTCACTAAGGTCATTGGGGCAAACTTCATTTCCAGTAGTCTTTTGAATTTAATTCTCATTTCTGCTCATGGATGTCTCGGGTTCTTGTTCTTTACTTAAAACTCTTTTCCGGAATGTTGCTGCGAGGTGTCCAGTACTGGTACTTGGTTTACCTTCCAGGATTTGACAAATTTTTACAAAAATTTACAAATTTTATAATAAAGTCAAAGTTGTTTTTGCAAAAAATAAGTATTTTGTGCACTAGTGTACAAAAATTGACTTTGAATACAGTAGATAGTTTAAAAATAGCTAGTTTTTGCACGATCGTAGAAAAAGTTTTTTTATTCGTTTGGTTCAATTTCAAGGAACAAATACAAATCACGAAAAAAAAAACAACAGTAGGCACATAATTCTTTTCAATTTGTCTGATAAATCCAATTATCCAGCGACACGAAAATTAAATCGAAATAGAATTCCTCGAAGCTTGAACAAAGCCATATAACACTGAAACCTAATAAATATAAGAAAATGTGTGCTTTCTTTAAGTTGTATTATAGTTCAGATTTATTTTCTTTTGAAAAAATCTTATTTTAATTACAAGTTTATTCAAAAATAGTGCACAAGTTTACGACACTTTGTAGAACATCTTACGTTATCAATAATTTACGTTTATATAAATTAAAACTTTGTTTCTATATTCTATAATATGTTTAAAGACTTCCACAGACGCTTAGTTTTATCTCTCAGAGCCGTTTGTGCAAACTTGGTTCGTGTAGGTTATGTCGGACTAGTTCGAAATAAAATGCCGATTTGTATATGGGAAATGCATGTCAACATTCATGGGAGACAGGGCACAGAATAGATTTTAACAATGCAAAAATTATAATGAAAGAAGCCTCTAAAAGAAAAATAAAAGAGGCTTTTTTAATAAATCTAATAAAAATAAATGTATTGTTCATGAATCTGTAGATGTTAGTAATTATGGCAACCGCTTCTTTGATTTTTAAAGAACATAACATAAATAAACCTAACATGCGTAAAAAATAAAAACAAATTCAAAATAATAAAATTATATAAGAGTTTCTTGCCTTGAACTGCTAATATAGAAATTAATTCCACGCTGTGCTCGTCATAATGTGGATCAACCTGCTCTCACTACCGGTTTCGAGGCCCTACCCCATCATCAGGTGAAGCTTGGTGTTCCACAAAACGAAAGAGCACAGCGCAGGTATACTCACATACGACTTATCGTAAGTAGCGGTAAGATATTAAAGAGTCACGTATATGCTCTGCGCTATCGTCGTTTATTGAAATACAACTCCTGACGATGAACAGGCAGTGGCGGTGTCCCCATCTGGCTTCTTGGCTAAATGTCAGTTCAAACAACTAATTTTAATACTACAAGAAATTTATTTCCATTATATATTCAAAATAATCATACGAAGTTTGAAGCTTTCGGTTTACCTTATTAAGTAATTATCAGGTAGTAATTGTGTTAATTTTGAAGTTTAACTTAATATAATGTCATTTTAACAGAACGTCAACGATTTCTTGTAGACGTATCTGTTTAAAAAAGTGAAGTGTTCTCGAATAGTTCAATTTAAATATTTTAAATAGTTTTTTTCTTAATTCTTTAAATTTTTTTGCTTCCGACGACGGAAAGAGAAAACTTTCCGAAACGTTAAGCATTTTTTTCTTTGTTAGGCAAATTTTTATTACTGTAAACACAACTTCTGACAAGCAGCGTCCGTTTAGGTTTAACGCAGAAGTGTTTACAAAATAACTATTTTATTTGTAGATTTTCTTAGAGTGGCGAAATACCTATAGGACTTTTTGACTTTTTGGAAGAACTAATTTGTGGTGCCGCTAAAATCAACAATTGAAAATAAATTGTGGGTGTAAGTGTATGTAGATGTAAAATGAGTAAGAGGGGTTAATCACTGCGACCTTGGGGTCTATTGCCCCCTTCCTTAGTCATCACACAATCTATAACCCATCATACCCCTGTTGTAGGGGGACAGGGTATTTCCTATCCTCCCTAACAACAGTTCTTCTTCCGGGGTACACACCCTTCCACGGTTGGAATTTGGCCCTCCGTGCCGCTCTTCACAGTCGAGGAGGAGTTTGCCTCCGGCTGAGGAATCCGTGGTGGAGGCTGGAGGATCTGTCTCAGTACACCTCTCTTTAACTTGGTCTCTCCTTAGACCTGATATACCGGTGTTAGGTGGTGTCTTTCCCCTTGCTCCTCGGCAGAAAGACCGTGATGGCCGCCCTTAAAGGATGTTTTTCTCCCTCACTGCAACCAGTTCCGGCCCTTTGTAATTTTTAAGCTTAGGTGCGATTTCCACCAACCAATTTCGCCGATTCTTGAGATACACAATCTATGAGCACAGCTTACAGAATAATATAGCTTTGACACTCGCCAATTTTTCCCACGCTCGAATTTAAAACGCCCCACTCCGACGATGCGCTAACTGAATTAAGCGACCGACAGTCAGCCTCATTCAGTCGATGCATAGCCTTCACCGGTGGCGCGTAGGGCCGTATTACGGAAGATTTTAATTCGATTTTTTTTCTTATATTTAACCATAGGTATTTGTGCTTTTATTTCAATTTTATTTTTATTGATGGAATGGGAAAAGGTTTTCCGGGATGTGCGGCTGCTGGTTACACAAATAATTATGGAAATAATTCAAAATATAGTCTGTTTAATTTTCAATTCAAAATTAATGTTCAATTTAAAAGTATATTCATACTTTAGAGCTTTTCAAAACGATGAAGACTACTTATTTGGAGGCTTGCTAATACCAAGTGACCATTTTTTTATTTAGTTTCCTCATTGGAGGTTATTTTTATAAGCTTTTATTTAACTTGCTTTGTATGTAACTATCTATGTATGTATGTATGTTTGTTCGGGGCAAATCTTGTAAGCTAAATTAAAACCACTTCCTTTTATTGTAAGAGATTGAAATTTGCATGTAGGTTCAGTCCGATGACAATACATTTTTGCAAGGCATGACCCGAATTTTTGACAGCTGTCAAAATGGCGACATTTTGAGGTTTTGATTTTTAAATTCTATTTATATGAATGGATCGGGCTGAGGTATATATATATATATATATATATATATATATATATATATATATATATATATATATATATATATATATATATATATATATATATATATATATATATATATATATATATACAGGTTGTTAACTCGACAGTTACTTATAGGGAAACAGAATGGCAACACTGCCTATTGAGAACGTATGCATTATTGATTTTTCTGCCGACTCGTCCCGTCGCGTCGTCTATCGACGAGCGGGCCGAGGTTATTTCAACCATAAAACTCTTGCCGCGAGTAATGAACAATTTAACAACCTGTATAGGTATATTGTGGGTATATACATATGAAAAAAAATATATGGGCGGCCATCTTGAAAAAATGACAGTTTAATGACATGTCAAAATTTCAAAGTCAACCGATTTTCATAAAAATTGATATATAGGATGGCCATGGGCTAAAATGAAAGAAAAAAAATTTGAGCTGTCAAATTTGACAGCTGTCAAAAAAATTTCAAAGTTGTCCGATTTTGATAAAAATTGATATATAGGACGGCCATGGGCGAAAATGAAAAAAAAATGTTGAGCTGTCAAATTTGACAGTTGTCAAAAAAATTTCAAAGTTGTCCGATTTTGATAAAAATCGATGATGGCCGTGGGCTAAAATGAAAGAAAAAAATTTTGAGCTGTCAAATGTGACAGCTGTCAAATAATTTCAAATTTGTCCGATTTTGATAAAAATCGATATATTGGATGCCCCCTACCCCATAGTCGGTTTTCATTTTATTTGTCTCACATTTGAACTGTCAAATTTGACAGCTGTCGTTTTTTTTAAGTTCTCCTTTTTTAATGAAAATCGATATACATATTATTAGGATACCCATAGAAAGTTATTTAAGAAAAAAATTGAGTTTAAGTGTGTGGCACTGAGAAACAAGCATAACTAAAAAGTAGATGATAAATTTTATAAAAAAACCTTTTTTAAAAACAAGCTTTTATTTAAATACACTAAAAAGAATAAAATAAACTCTTTTTCTTTAAAACTTTTATTATAAACTTAGAACGTCATTACACAATTTTAATATTAGATATATAAAAGCTTGTCGCGAGATTTCTCTACATCGATAAACAAGTAAATTAACTAAAACCTGTGTCTACCCTGTCTCATTCTCAAAGTTTCTGTTATGATAGACCACTAGACCAGGAATTACAAGATAAAGTTGTCGTACCAGATTTTTATGAGTGCAAATGTACACTCAAATCTCGCGACAAGCTTTTATATAATATTAAAATTGTGTAATGACGTTATAAGTTCATAATAAAAGTTTTAAAGAAAAAGTTTATTTTATTCTTTTTAGTGTATTTAAATAAAAACTTGTTTTTAAAAAAGTTTTTTTATAAAATTTTTCAGAACAATTTTTCAGAACAATTTTCAGAACAATTTTCAGAAAAATTCAACCATCAATCAAAATTTTCCTATAATGTATTTTTTGTTAAAATTATACGCAAAAGTTAGAATTTATTATACCTTAAAGAATATTAATAAGAACTTAAATGTAGCAAACAAAAACCGAAAGCTCCTAATTTAGAAACATTCGTAAATAACTATAAGTAATCAATGTACCTATTTCATTTTGCTGTCATTTCTAGAAATAAATTAATTAATTTGTTTTTTAAATGTTTTTCTTTGAGAATGCATATTTATTTAAAGTCAACAATTTAAAAAACGTGTATCTAAATTATGTTCTAGCACCAGTCGAATAATTTTTACGTCACGTGTAAAATTTTTTTGAATACATCTCTGGGTTGACTGGCGCTTACGCGGCTATTGGTTTTGGCGAGAGAGCTCGCCGCTCCAGTGTTCTCCCTCTTTCGAATCGCAAATCCGAGCGTAAAAAGATCAAAGCGGCACGCTACACTGTCCGAGCTGGTTTTTACTTAAGCTGTGCTATGAGTATCATGCCCACCCAAAAGTGTATCCCCGCAAAACGCAGCTGACCCACATTTTGTAGATCGTTCTGTTGCGATCCGATCGCCACTACTTCGTCCAGTATAGCTTCTTCTTGTGTGTGTATGCTTTTACACGAAATTTACTTTCTATATTTCCATTTTCTCCAGAAATCTATTACCGCAAAAGACTGGTCCATTTCCTCAGTTTTTCATCTCGTCGCGAAAATTCGTCGTTATTAAATAATACAGAGCGGGAGCGGCGACCCCGTTCTAGAAATGCTCGATTTCCCAGCCCGTTCCGTCCAGAACAAACGACTTCTGGATGTGGTTCATTGGACGTGGAAACCGAGCCGTCGACTCCGTATTCAACAGGCCTTAAAATTGAACGAATAGGCGGCCGTAAACGGCGACAGAACGGAAAGTCGGGCTCAGGTTCGGAATGATAAAAGCATAAAAGTGACGTACGTGAAGCTGTAACTTCAACTTAATGGCGCATTTACATATTATAGCTCGCTATAGATGGTTTTCAAGAGATAACAACTGGAAGATAGCTAAACGTTATTGGGAACGAACCTTTTTAAAATAGAAAATTCCCAGCTTTGATTTTTTTGCAAAACAGCATTTTTGGAAACGAATTAATAATTTGCAAAAAATTTTAAAGAAATAAATTTTGTTTCGATCTAATATATTGAAAAATAAAAATTTTCGTTGTGCGATGGTTCAGCAGCATGTCAATTTTTAGGTGAACCTACAAGAGAAATATTACGAACACAATGAATAAATTATTTATTTAGCGCATGGCCATATTAAGACACAAAGTACGTATATGACAAAAAGAAAACCAAATTACAAACAAATATTTAACAAATTTATATAATTTATTGATTCTGGAGTTGCCAATAAGAAATCTTCTGGTCTGCCGTTATAAGCCGTTTCAGGACATTCCTCAACGATATGTTTAACGGTTTGATTTTTGCCGCACTCGCAGGAGGGGCTTGGACTCTTGCCCCATTTGTGTAAAGTATATGAGCATCTGCCATGCTGCGTTCTAATTCTGTTAAGTGTGCACCAGGTTTTCCTTGGTAAGTCAAAACCTGGTAGGGAGTTGGTGATTTATGGCATGTAACTGTTTTGTTTCGACGTCCATTCCTGATACCAAGCGTCGGTGATACTCCATTCATCTTCAATTGCCTTAATCGGTGGCGGTTGTGGTTAGTATCCTTGATGTCTGTATGGGTCGGTAGTTTTCTATTGTACAATATCTTGATAAACTCTTTGTACAGAGCATTTACGCGTCGCAGACTTGGTGGCGGGATGTGACTCAGTACTGGAAGCCATTCTATGGGTGTGGATTTAATAACACCAGCGATCATTCTCATTGTATTATTGAGTTGTGAATCTATTTTGTGGACAGGTGGGCTATTGAGCCATACAGTAGTCGGCAACTGAGTAGACGAGACCCGCAGAGCTGACGAGCGAAGAGTAGAAGCTGAGGCAGCACAATTTTTGTATTATCTTGTTTCTTGTTTTCAGCTTCTCTGCTGTTTTTGATAAGTGCTCTTTAAACGATCTACGTTCTATCGAGCGTAACACCTAGGTACTTTGGGTTTTTATTATGTTTGAGAGTAGTGTTTTCAAATTGGACACTGAGTTCCCTATTTGCGAGTTTGTTATTCAGGTGAAAGCAGCATACTTCTGTCTTGCTAGCGTTTGGTTGGAGTCTCCATTTCCGGAAATATTTCACTAACTCCTCGAGATTAGCAGTTAAAATTTCCTTTGCTTCTTCGAATAAGTCGCATCTTATAGTAAGTCCCCGATCGTCGGCATACCCATGTTTCCTTGACCTGGTTTCGGACTATTCGGGCATATCTGAGATATATAAGCTGAACAAAAGAAGCTAGTTCGCCTCCCCTTGGTGCACCCTGGACAACGCTAAATGAATTAACAATTATTGACGGTTAGACAAACCAAGAAGGTTCTTCTGACCATAAAACACCTAAACAACCATCCAAACGAACTAACAAACCATGTTGAAAGAGCCGCTTCATACTCACTATGAGTGTATCGGGGTTTTGACAGGACACTGTCAATGAACACCTCAGGAAATTGAGGCTGAGAAAGAATGAAAATGGGAAAACACGAGAACATCTGACTGAGTTCGCTGAGACGACAACCATTCATGCCATAAACTTTGATACTAAGTGATAGAGAACTAACCCCTGTAAAACCGTCTCAGATACTGGCTTTGTCAAAGCTCTGAGTTTGTATGATAAGTTATAACTCAAGAAAGGGGCACACAAAAGATCTAGAAGGTCGCGGTGATTAACTTTCCCCTTCCCATATAATTTACAATCTACAATGGCTTAATAGATTTAATTTAAACAGACCGTAATGAAAAAAATTGATTCTTTAAACCTATAGCCCACGCTATTTCCTCCCACCCCCACATTCTCTCCGCCTCTCCATCGTCGTAATCGTCTCACACTCTCCTCCTCACGCCATCCCAGGAATGTTCGCCAAAACGTGCGGAATTAAAATTTAACGAAAATTCCCGTCGGCTCATATTTCTGGCGCGATGGCCCGATTGCCTTTCGGCAACAAAAGGCACCTGGGGCATAAAGTACGCGTTTATATGCCTCCGCCGCCCGCGGCCGTTACGCTCTTTATCAAAAGCCGTTCCGAGCGGTTTCGAATGCCCCATTTTCGATGCCGAATAACGAGCCGTTTTTTACCCGCTTTTAAAACAACGCTCCTGTCATTTTTCGACTTTGGTCATGTTAAATGGTCTCCTAATTTCGTAAAATAACGGGAAAATATAGGAGAAGAGTTTATTTTTTGGTAAATCGCAATCAACTCAGTAACCATCAATTCGAAGTTGTCAAAGAATGCCTAGAGAAGCTTAACAAATTAGGCAAAAAAAATAAAGTCCTCCTATTCCGGGTGCCAACCAAAGGATAGAAGGTAATGAAAAAGCAAATGATCTAGCTAGAAAAGGAGCGAACACTCCACTAACTGATCAGAACCGTTCTGTTTTCCAAACGGGAACCAACTGAAAGCGGAACTGAAGAACCTGGAAGACTCCATCCGTAACTTGGAATGGGTGTCCTCCAACGGTCCAAGACACTCGAAAAAGACTAAGAAAAATTTCCTCAGAACTTACCACCGAGAAAGATCGAACTATCTTCGGATTGTCCTGGTGACAGTGTCCTGGTTTCTAACAGGACACTGTCTCCTCAACGAACACCTCAGTAGGCTGAAGCTGAGAACCAACGGCGAATGCAGATTCTGTGAGGAAAATGGGGAAACACCAGAACACCTTATCACTGAGTGCGCCGAGACCCGAGACGACGACCGTTTGTGCCATGAACTCTGGTACGGCTGATGTCGAGGATGGAGAGCTGGTCTCTGTGGAGCCGTCTCAGATATTGGCTTTTTTTAAAGCCCTGAAACTGTATGATGATTCTTAACTTGTTATAACTCAAGAAATGGGGACACAAAATAGATCTGTGAAATTGCGGTGATTAACTCCCCTCCTAAACATTCTACATTCTACATGTAAATACAGTTAAGTTTTTGAAGGATTTCGTATTCTACATTAGCGAGCTTATTCTTCAAGTGTCGTCGCCTACCTTAGATTAGTTATCATTATGGTTAACAAGAAATCATGTTAGTTAACATCTTATCCGATAGTCAAGCAGCATTAAAACCGTTCAATTCAATAACCATAACCATCAGTTCGCAGTTGGCCAAAGAATGACTAGAGAAGCTTAAAAAATTTGGCAAAAAAAGTCCTCCTATTCCGGGTGCCAACCAAGGGATAGAAGATAATGAAAAAGCAATCGGTATAGCTAAAAAAGGAGCAAACACTACACTAACTGGACCAGAACCGTTCTGCCTCCCTAGTGGGACCAAGTTAAAGCAGAACTCAAGAACATGAAAGACTCCATTGAAGACACTCGAAGAAATTTCTCAGAACTTACGACCGAGAAAAATCATACATTGTCCTTAATATAATAAGAACAATCTTTTTGGATTTTAAACACTGTCTTCTTCATGTACACCTCAGTAGATTTAAGTAACAACGATGAATGTAGATTCTGTGGGTAAAATTGGGAAACAGTAAAATATCTCATCACTGAGGATGCCGAGACCACAACCATTCGTGCTGTAAACTTTGGTATGACTGATACATATGGAGAACTCTCCAATTCTGATTTATTTCGCTGCATCGTTATGTTTTTGTTATCTATCAACGACGACGTGACCGATTGGCTGTCAGCAATGCATTTCTGCGGATATTGATCGATATTCAATAGGATCTATATCCATATCAGTACCGGCACACGAAGAGAGGTTCGTTACAATAATTTATCAAAACTTGCAAAACAGAACGAAAAAATACGTTCTCACACTTTAGTTTGTATTTATTACTCAGTCAAGTTTCACTGAAAGTCCTGATCAGTTTCACTAAAACTGTTTTCTCACGTTTATTATTCGTTCACTCAATTCGACAGTTCAACATTAGAGGGCGAGTCTTAAATAAGTGCACATATACAGGGTAGTCCGAACTGTATTCCTTTGGCAGCATATTCTGCAGATAAAAATAAGTCAAAAAGTTTGTATTGTTACGGATTCCGTGGGTCCACTAATTTAAACTCACGCTTAACGAATTTATTTTTCTCACTCTATACACATTTATACTGATTACAATACACAATTTATGCAACTACTATTACTCTAACTTTTCTGGCACCTTCGCCAATTAATTCACAATTTAAAACGCGGTATTTTCAAACTTTAAACTTCAACCTTGCCGATCGCGCTCCTTTATATACCCTACCAACTGTTTCTGGAACCTTCTATTTCTAGAATTCTGTAGTATTTCATTTACTTTCTGGTTAATTCGCCAGGTTTCTTGACAATGTAGGCATAGTGGTTTTATGAACTGTCAACAGATGTCGCCACCCATCTTAACATTACCCCCCCCCCCCTTAGATCTGATCGTCCCGTTCAAGATTTCCAGGCTCGTATTTCTTCAATTGATCCAGATGAACTACTTTCATCTTACTTCTAAGGTTGCGTTGAATCCGGTACACAACATCATTTATCATCTTGATGACTGTATAAGAACCTTCCCATGCTGGAGTTAACTTTGGAAACCTTCCTTTCTTGCACTGCGGGTTATATAATCATACCATATCGTCCTGTTGAAATCCTGTAGAATTAGCTCTGAGGTCGTAACTAGCTTTAATCCGGTCACTGGCTAGCGCAATCTTACTTCTGACGGCCTTATGAATTTCCAATAACCTTTCCTTCAGTTCTTCCGCGTAGTCCTCTACGTTCGTGGTGCCGTCGTCTGGTTATCCGAACACCAAGTCACAAGGCAACCGTAATTCTCGACCAAATAAAATCTGCGAGGTGAAAGTCCGGAGGTGTTGTGAACTGCACTTCTATATGCCATTAGGAATAGCGGTATGTGCTGATCCCAATCTCTTTGATGTTCACCCAGCATTTTTGAGAGAGGTTCTTCAATGGTCTTATTGAATCTTTTGACCATCCCATCAGACTGCGGATGTAAAGCCGTTGTCCTAGTCTTGTGAATACCAAACAGATCACACATCTTCTGAAGCAGTCTTGACTCGAAGTTCCTTTCTTGGTCAGTGTGAAGCTCTAAGGGAGTTCCAAGTCTACTGAAGACATTATTTACAAATTTTTCTACTTACTTATCCTTTTTTTTAAACCATACTCAAATTATATTATGAGTGTTTAAAAAAAACAGCTAAATAAGTCGCCATTTTCAAATAATTTCTTTACCAACTAAAATCATTCAGTTTTTTATTTTCTCGTATAGATAGATAAAAACTTCAATATTAACATTTCGATGTTCATATTCAGTCATAATGAGAAAATTTAACCGATGACAACTTTATGAAATATACCATTCTATTTTTCGAACATGATTAACAAAACCAATCAAATCAAGGTTTTATACCCGGCTCCAATCGATTTTGAAAATGCATAGTTTCGTTCTGCTTTTGACCAACATAGACGAATCATCATTGAACATAATTATGTTATTTAATTTGCCATAGAAGCCATAATAAACAATAGCGTACCGGTATTTAATATTAATGTTCAAACGTTCTGACCGATTGATTTTGTTTCCAGGCATTATTTGCTGGTTAACTTTTGCGCATTACTATCGGTGTGTTATTTAATTTATATCTCATTAAACATTATATAGCGAAATTAAACTAAAAGCTCTGTGATAATGCTTATTGTCATCCCGTCCTTTGGGAATGCACACTGGATCTGGATGATATAAATAAAGTTTATTATTAGTAGATATTACACGTTTATTATATACTAAACTCGCATGTTTGGCTATTTGAAAATAAAACACAGGAGTTGTCTTAAATTACATTAGTCAGCTTTTATTATTAAAAGTGGCACTTATTTAAGACTTACCCTGTATATTTTTTCTTGTATTTTCGCTTTTATTTACAACCTGTCAAAAATAATTTAGATACGTCAATTTGACTTAAGTGTTTCAATAGCGGATCTGAAATTTGTATTGACAACTTAAGACAAAACCAACAAACTTTGATTGTCTATTACATCCTATTTTTACACGTTTTATAATTATTTTTTATACAAGACGATAAAATGGTATTTTATCGTCGACCGAAAAGATTAATTCACTAGGGATGAAATCGCCAGTGAATTAATTTCGGGAGACGATGATGCAATGTTATCGTCGCGTCGTGCATAAAACAATATTTTTTCCATAGCGAGTTACGTTTTAAAAAATATTCAGCGATTATTATTTCAAGGAATTTATTACGAGTAGAAAAAATATTGTGCTGGGTTGGCGTTGGTTTCTATGCAATTTGACAAATAAATAAAGCTGTCTCTTTAGTTGTCAGTTTTAAGTTAATATTATAATAAAATAATATTGCAGGCTGTCTTTTGTACCACACATATCGGAGATTGCACTGGGTGGGTCAAATTCGACGCTTTTAAATGGAAACCCCCTTTTCTATAGGAGATAGACAAAAACTAATATCGGTGTCTGGAGCTCAATTTTTGTCAAAAACATGATGGTGAAAACCGCATATCGATATCTGTTACCGTTTCGAAGTTACGGGGTGTTTTTAAAAAATATGCATTTTTAACAAATCGCTGTAACTTTTTTGCTATGCAAAATTTAATATTTTTATGAAAACATTTCCAAAGCACCTTTTTACGTAGAATTTAATGGTTTAACTATAATTTCTTTAAAATTAATAATTTAAGAATTATCAACAGAAAATTTGATTTTTTATATAAGACACCCTGTATATTTTTAATTTATTGAAAAGAATTTAAAATTACCTTTCCAAAAATATAACACACTTGATATTTTGCTCGATTCCTCTTCGAGATATAGAGTATATAAAAATTCACCCGCTTTAAATAAGTAGGTTTTGAACGGCACCGGCTGTAATGCAAAAAAAGTCTAGCTGTGAGCATCAATTAAAATGAAAATAATATTTGCTATGAGAGATGCAGAATTTTATAACAATTTAAAATATATTTAACCAACATCAACACACATAAACTATATCTAATAACAATAAAAATAAATAGCAAACCAAGACATGAGATTTTGCTACAGGTGTTCGACATATCGGCCGTCTTCTGTTATGGACAGACGGGGCAGTTTTTGAAAATGGTGAAAGATACCCTCTCATAACTACTAAGTATTTCTAATTCTTGTCCCGATTATACGGAAGAATAAGGAACCTTTATTCTTCCGCAAATATATCCATAGGATTAGATCCATGAGCACTAAGTCAGGCGGCCTCGACGGCCAACGGCTGGGATCTTGGTTAGTTATTGAACTATTCTTGAAATTGGCTGCAAAAATTTGCTAACAACTTCAGCGTTCAGAGGCGGTGCGTCGTCTTGCTGGAAAATATATTTTCGAGTTCCATTAAGGGCATATCATCAATAAGGGGTCCAAAGCCTACTAGTTAAAAGTGGCGAACTTTTAATAATTCTGTATTTCGAAGGGCATTATAACAAAATATCAAGTGTGCTATATTTTTGGAAAGGTAATTTTAAATTCTTTTCAGTTAATGAAAAATATAGAGGGTGTCACAAATGAAAAATCAATTTTTCTGTTCATAACTCTTAAGTTATTAATTTTAAAAAAATTATACTTAAACCATTAAATTCAACGTAAAAAGATGCTTTGGAAATGTTTTCATAGAAATACAAAATTTTCCATAGCAAAAAAGTTACAGCGATTTATTAAAAATGCACATTGAAAAACACCCCGATATTGATGTGCGGTTTTCACCACCATGTTTTTGATGAAAATTGAGCTCCAGACACCGATATTAGTTTTCGTCTATCTCCTATAGAAAAGGATGTTTCCATCTAAAAGCGTCGAATTTGACCCACCCTGTACAGCGGTCTTTTAGATCCCTGGGCTTTATTATTAGAAACGCAAAAGAATTTTTCAGCCCTGACGCACTTAAGCTATTATATTTTACATTTGTTAAATAAATAAATGCCTTTATTGTCAAAAAATTTTACAATTTGTAGACAAAGGTAAAATAAAGAAACAAAGTAAACAAAAAAGGTACACAAACAAACAAACAAAAGATAATACAAAACATTATTGAAATAATATTGTCAGTCTTATTGTTTAAAATAAACATTTATTTAAATGTTTACAATGTCAAAGAATAAAAAAAATAAAAATAATTCAAAAATATTTAGTTAGTTTATAGTAAAAATATCAATGACCTCTAAATAAATTTATTTCAGTGTCATTGGTAAATATAGCAATAGCAAACATTAGACCAGTGTTTACAAGATCAAATTCGATTATCAAAATATAATTCATTCACAGCGTAGAAAACCTTGTCTAGTAAATAAGAGTTCAATGCTTTCCGAAATGAAGAAAATGATGTTATGGATTTGATTTCAAATGGCAGGTGATTGTGCATTTTTTTCGAGTTGTATAATATTGAACTTTTAACTAACTCTGAGCGTGGGGTAGGTAGATATAGATCTTGCTCCGCGTTCCTGAGTGGATAAGAGTGATATGGCCTTTCTTGACAAGCTGATACATGCTTACGTATTAGGCAAACGGATTCAAATATAACTAAGGAAGGATGAGTTAATATTTTTAATTTTTTAAAAAAAGTCCTGGCAATGAGTTCTGCTGTTTAGTCCCAGTGAATATCGAACAGCTCTCTTCTGGAGCTTGAAAATGCGGTCAAATTGAGTCGCACAACACGTACCCCAGAATTGAAGGGCATACCTGAGGTGCGACTCAAAAAGTACATAATAAACAGTTCTAGCCACTGACAAGTTAATCTCCTTAGAAACAGATCTTAACGCAAAACAGGCAGAGCTCAACTTTTTCGACAAAGTTTCGATATGCATGTCCCATTTCAGAGAATTGTCTACAATAAGCCCTAAGAATTTTACAGATTTTACGACGTCAATGGTGGTGTTGTTAAGTACAAAAGGCTGCAGCGAGTTTTTATACGACAAAGCTTTAGTTTTAGAAATGTTGAGACTCAGGAGGTTCGAATCGCACCAAGATTTAATGGTGATTAAGTAATTTGACATAATCCTATGAAGTGCCGTGATATCCTTGTTGCTCCAAGTGAAGCTAGTGTCGTCTGCAAAAAGACATATTTTGCCACTGATGTTTATGTTAGCAATGTCGTTAATAAAAAGAAGAAACAAAATGGGGTCTAGCACTGAGCCTTGGGGTACTCCACATTCTATTGGCTTGCTAGAAGACAACGTGGTATCCACCCTCACAAGGTGACTTCTGTTGCTCAGATACGACTTAAACCATTCGAGAGATGTTCCCCTGAACCCATAGTGCTGCAGTTTATTAATTAGGATCTTATGATTTACCCAGTCGAACGCGTTAGAAAAATCACAGAAAATTGTTGCTGTAGAATGATGGTTATTTAGGCTGGAGTAAACTTTATTAAGGAGGGAAAACATAGCGTCATTTGTGGACTTGTTGCTTAGAAATCCAAACTGATGTTCAGTAAGTATTTTGTACTTAAACAGAAAAGATACAAGCCTTCCTTTAAGTCTAAACGTTCCGTTAGGTCTAAACTGGAGTACGCTTCTCTTATATGGTCACCATGTTACCAGACACATATAAATAACATCGAAGGTGTCCAGCGACGGTTTCTGAAGTTTCTTAGTTTTAAAATAGATAAAAACTATCCTTGTAGAGGCTACCCTCATGATGAACTCTTGGAACGTCATTCGTTTTCTTCTTTAGTGGATCGCCGCGGAATATTTGACATTAAGACGCTGTATGGTGTTGTTCATAATAAAATAGACTGCTCAGATATTCTCAATAGGCTGAATATTTTTGTTCCGAGAGCAGCAGCTCGACACTTCAATACATTTTATGTCGACGCTTCTAGGACTAACATTAACAAAAACTCTCCAGTTAATAGAATGCAACTAGCCTACAATCAACGCCAGAGCAGTTTGGATATATTTTTAGAGTCCAGCTTTCAGCTTTAATTACTAGTATCGGCTTTTTTTATCATTTTTTTGTGTCAATTTTGTTGATCTGATCTAACAGTTTGTTTGTTTTTTACTTTGTATATACTTTGTTTTGTACCTTTTATTATAATTAATTTGTTTTGTGATCTATAAATTGCTTAATTTTAATTTGTAATTGATACAGTACGACCCATTCTGTAATTGGCGCTTTCTGTTGAATGGAGTACATTAAATAAATAAATAAATAAAATAAATAAATATTTTTTAATTCTCTTTCGTGTCGATTGCTGATTGAATTGGAGCCAGGAATGGCTCAAAACCAATGACTAAAGAATACAAGGACATGTAACGCCCATATACGGGCTGCAGCAGAATTTGTTACGTTAGACGCCATCATTTTAGAGCCTACGGATGAGTCGTAATTTTAGCTATTTTTAATAAATTGTTGTGTGTAGTGAATGTTGTATAAACTTGATTACAATGGTGACGTGTTCAGCTTTCAAGTGTAAAAGCCGCAACGAAAAGAAAGAACACATACCGGTTTTATTAAATAAAATAACTCGATTACATTTTTTTCAGTTTTATACAGTTTTTTTCACAATATTTTGAAGTAATCACTTGTCATCTTGTCAATCAAATTTTAAATATTTCCTGCTATGCGTTCCAGTTGTACCAACTTATTTCTTTGTAAAATAAAATAAACTACTTTCAAATTAAAATGACAGACACATCTATCACTGTCAAGGATCTTCTCGTTGGACAGACTATAAGTTAAGAAAGGTATATGGCCACGGCACTGTTTGGTGCCATGGTAACAATTTGGTCTCGGTTGTTATATGTCCTTGTATTCTTTAGTCATTGCTCAAAACGAAATAAGTAAATTACCAACAAACTTCCATTTAAATCCCGAATAACTTATAAAAAGGAACACAACAATTTTCAAAAATGGAAGCAATTAAAAAACGTGCGAGAAGAAATAAAGTTTTTAACCTTTCCTCGCTATTAAAGTATCATTTAATCTGCCCTTGCGGTTAAAGTACTATTTTATCTACTATTTTTGATATACCATCAGCTAAATTAATGTTCCTTCCTTAATCTTTTCTTCTAACGGACAACCTCCATATCAAGTAAAAGTTCTCGCAATAGAATATTTAATTTCTTTTTATTTAAAGTATCCTTACCACAACTGAAATTTAGGATTGGACAACCCCTAGTGGCGCAGATGGTTTCCCGAATAACGGCTGAACTTTTCCGGAAGAAAGGACGGTCGTCGATGTCGGCGGTAAGCGAAATTTTCCACAAACTGGAAAAGTCCGATTTTCCAGAGGATTGTGTGCGCGCTTACTTAGTTTCGGATTACCGGTCGGACAGCGGCAGATCGCTTACGTTTTTCATGAAGAAAATTGTGTGGATATTCTCCAAATTGGAAATCTGGGTCGACATCGTTCTGTACAGTGTTTAACTATAAATATCTTATAGGGTTTATATTATACAATGTAATTTTATCTATTTTGATTTGACCAGTTATAATACAGTATGTCCCTGGATTGTCTTTACAAGAGGATACACTTTTTTATTATTGACATTTTGAGAAAAATGCATTCATAAAAATTTTTGCTTGTTCTAAAATGGTTAATCCCGTTTATACTTTTCCAAATTTCCATACCGTTTGAGAGTAAATTAAAAAGCTTGAAATATGGTTGTGGTCAAAAATGATTTGAACCACATATCGCTGCTTTCCGACAATAGTGATTTTGGAGTTTTCTAACCCATAGTAATAAAAAAGCGCCTTTTTAAGGGGCAAAACTGTCTTCATTTAAAATTAAATAATTCACCGCTAGGTGTTATCCGGACCAACTGTCACTTTTTGATTATTGGAATATGATTAATGTGGAAGTCCGTACCAATTTAGTTGCGTCATAGTTGCATCATGACATTTGTGTACGTTGGATCATACTTTTTTGTGAATAAAAGTCCCAATCCAAAAAGTACCAGTTTCGTGATACAATGGTGATGCATATTTGAGACCCGCTTTACAGGGTAAAGGGCGCAAAACAAAAAGTAACTTTATTTTCGAGAAAAAAGTCACTTTTTTTATATTAAATATTTAATTTTTTAAAGGTAATAGGTATTAAAAATATACTTAAAACTATACTTATTTACTAATCAAACCCCATCTTAAAGGTTAGTTAAAAACTGGTTGTGAAAGAAAACATAACATGATTCAAAGATTTTCAAATTTCAAATTGCCTCTACTGTAAAGTTTATTAATTTTCAGTTGTGCCGCTTTTGTCGGAAAGCAGCGATATGTTTCACATTATTATATTGTTGCGGACTCAGCCCTCGGACTAATATGCCCCGCCCCCATATGATTTTCCGGAACGACAGAGAACACGCAACGACGAAACCATAGACACAAAATAGAAATCAACCAGAACGCCGACTCTGCCGAATTTGATGACGTTTCACGAATCGCGACGCCATATTAGCAGCGGGTAACTCTCAGGGCCGGATTAAAACACTTTCGCAGGCTGTTGTCAGGGTTATATTGAATAAGTATTTTTATTATCTGATAGGTATGTGATTACAGACTGAACGTAATACGTTATTTCGAAAGGTAAAGTTTATATTGTATATGTACCACCACATTAATTTTTATGCAGCGGTTTTTTTGCAATTAGGTAGGCAGATAATATATGCGTAGTCAAAAATTTGGAAATGGGTAGAGATCGTGAATTTTAAAAATAAAGTAAACCAATTAATTAAAGGTCAACTTTCTACTCGAACCCTTGAGCTGCGTTTTACTGGTTGGCAAAAACCCGTGGTCATCCCTACACCTTTCTTAAAAGTTTTTATGGTTTGGGAAATTACGCAAATTGCGTTGCTATAGGTACGTTCTAAAGTGTAACAGTTTACAATCCTGAATTTATTTGTTAGAGGCACGTTCTGCGTTTTGGGTACACATTATCAAAATAAAAATGTTTTTTTAATGCTGGGAAAGTTTCGCTTGAACACAATGTTACCCAGATAAATCGGGCTCATTATAATAATAAAATTATGATTAGGTAGGTAGGTAATAAGTATTGTGTTAAGATGGGTTAATACAGTATTTAAAATAAAACAATCTATGCATTTGTTTAATATCAATGTATTTCTCCTTATTAATAATTTATTTTTATTTGTTCCGCTTTTAAAATTCGTATTTATGTGATATATTCCTATTATGCGATCGTCAGAATTCAACTAAACCCTGACCTGCCCTGACTAAACCGGTAACGCCGCTACATTGACAGGTGTTACCCGCTCATAAAGGAATTTTTAGGTTAGCCACCGTTTCGCGCGCATTTTGAGAGTCAACCTTCTGGTTGATTTCTATTTTGTGCCATAGATAAGGCCGGAACATTCTGTCTCTGTCTTTGGGTATATAAACCGAGGCCTGTGCGAGGAGGATAGAAACAATCAGAGACGGTAATCGTGCTCGCGCCTTTTAAAATAAATTCAAAAAATCTGTTTTGGATAAATAGTTGTAAATAAGTGTTTTATCGTTATTGTTTTATTGCTTAGTGTAAAATATATTGTGTTAAATAAATTAAACTTTTTATCCACACAGAACCGACGAAAAACGTAACAATATTGTAGATATAAATTTTGTTAAGTACCAATTCTGAATTTACCTAGCAAAATCTATTTTTATAGAAAAGGCTTTTAAAACATTCATAAAAAATACCATATTATTAATTAATAAAGACAAATTTGATATTAAAATGTGTTATATGTGTATACACTCAGTATCTATATGTTAATTTTCAAGAAATTCAATTATAGCATAACGGGCTGGGTAAGAAGCGACTAACGTGAATTTAATAGTTCAGCACCCTGAAATCCATCCAACGAAGACGCTTCCTTCTGTTACCTTATTTAAATAAATTTAACGCTCATTAAAGACTACTTAAATATTTGCATATAATGAAATTTTAAACAAAAAACGTTGCCAAGTTTAGTCTCAGACAGGTTCTGATCGGAGTAAAAATGACTGGCTAACGCTCATCCGTCAAACGTACAGCCTCGCCACAATAATAAAAAAATATATCTACTATTATTTTCTAGAAAACACTGGTAATAGGATTAAAAATAGGAAGTTATGTGATTATTAGTTAAAATACTTTATAGATTAAAAATAGGACGGTAAATTCATATTTAATTTTTCAATTTCCAAACAACATGTCGAGAATTTTGTTTTTAATTTTGTTATTCAATATTCTGTTTATCTGTTTACATTTTCTCTGAAATCGCTGTTTAATTTTTTTCATCTGCATTTTTGCATATTTAATTTACAATTTTTATAAAACATTCCGATATAGCCTAGGGAAATGAAGGAAATTCTATATAAACAACATATTTTTAGTAAAATCTAAAACAATTCGTTCCAAAATATTTATATTTAACCCACCAATGTTTTTTGTTATGCAATAATTAATTAACAAGTCAAATTATAGAGGTAAAAACAATTTAATTATTTATATATTTCATTACAGTGTACGATCCCCAAATAAACTTTTGATTCAATTAATTTTAATGTAAATGTCAATTGATTTAGAGCGGTTTTAATTGTATTATATAAAATTAAATTATATTAATGTAAATATATATAAGTGGTATAAATAAACATAACAAATATAGATGGCGTAAAAGATGATGTGAAAATTCAATTTATTTTCTGTGTTTTAATTTAGCTTTTATCAATAATGTCTGGTGCCCGGTGGCGTAGAGGTACAGCTCTCGTCTACCAATTCAAAGGTTGTGGGTTCGAATCCCACAGCCGGCTTTTCATCAGCCGACTATTTTTAATAAAATTAAAAATAGTTTGGGTACCTAGGTCGACTCAGCCTTAAATGAGTACTTGGGATTCACAATCCTTAGGTAATAATAGGCGGTTGAAGCGTAATGCTAGCCACATTACCTTCCTTGTATACCGAACGGCTCTAGCATGGCAAGCTGTACCTTGCTACTCTCAAGGCGTTAAACACTATATACGGGAGCTATTCTTATATATTATCAATAATGTAGGTAAAAAGATATTATATTAATTATTGTTGCGAACCTGTGTGGACTCGGCCTAACCCGTTCTAATATGTCTCGCCCCTATATGATCTTAATATCGCATTAAAGAAGGGAGATCGAAGTGACTCAGCCGATCGAGCGTTCGAGAACAATCGAGTTCCACTGGAATGGCAGCGTACATACGAGAGCATTCTAAATCTTCTCTATGCACCTAATGATCTATGGACTAGATTAAAGATCGCGCACACTATACCTACACGGACCAGTACGGACCAGCACAGCACAAACCTGCATCCTGCATGACGTCGCACACTTTACCGCCACAGACCAGCAACATAAGCGAGAGTTTCGAAAAAAGTACAGTTGTCAAGGCTCAACTACTAGAGCGTGCAACATAGAAGTATTGAAAATGAGTAGTTCAGAGGAAGAAATTATTATTTTAGCCATGTTGTGTGAAGAAGAGGAGGAAGAGAAGGAAGCTAAGAAAAAAAGAAGATTTTGGGTTCACCCTATAAATCAAAAGAGAAAGCAATATGGCGAATTTCATTATTTGTTTCCTGAATTAAAAAGATTCGAAGAAAAGTTTTTCCAATATTTTCGAATGTCACAAATCAAATTTAATTATTTTTTTTTGCTATCGACTCCCATATTGCATCTTTTCTTTCTTGGTCTCTATATATAAAATGCTTGGCTCGTATCGCACAGCTCTGAATACTTTTGTACCAGTAAAATAAGCTTTTTTTCATTCATATTTAAAACGATTTAAAGGTTCGAACAAAAATAAACGAAATCTAACCTACATCATGCAACTTGAGCCAGCTAGCGTACTCGAAATACTGACAAACCCTTCAATATTTGCATGTTTGTGGAGGTGTGCTGGTTCGCCGCTGCGCACATTAGGTCGGACCAGCACGACCAGGCATAAATATTGCCGGTCATATTTGTCCCTGACCGACACGACCTGTTTTGACGGTCGTGGCTTGTGGCGGTACGTGCTGGTACTGGTCTAGTGTGCTCTACTTTATTAAATAACACGGTCACCTTCACCGGTAGATTTTACTGGTCTGGTCCGTGCCGGTCCGTGTAGGTATAGTGTGCGCGATCTTTTATTCTATGCTCTCTGTCTGTGGCTATATAAGCGACGCCGGTACAAGGAGAACTATAAAAATCGGAGAAGAACTATTGGAATATGTAGCGGAATTCAATTACCTCGGCAGTTTGATTTCGGAAAAGGCCAATATCGACTCTGAAATTCAGCACAGGATTAGCAGCGCCTCAAGAGCATTCTGGAAATTAAAAGACAGGGTTTTCTACAATCATGACTTGAGCACAAAAACGAGACTTGCAGTGTAGCGAGCAATAATAACTCCCACCATGTTATATGGAAGCGAAACCTGGGTGCCGTACCGCCGACACATGAACGCATTAAACAAGTTGCAACAGAGACATCTTAGACAACTCTTAAGAATAAAATGGTTCCATCAGGTCTCAAATGTATCGGTCCTTGAAAAGGCTAACTGCGAGAGTATTGAAGTCATGATTACAAAGTCCCGCTTAAGGTGGGCATACTAATACCAATCTCTGCTTTACGGTGAGCTTGTAGACGGTAAGAGGAGGCCGGGTGGACAACTCAAAAGGTACAAGGATATTTTCCACAAAAACATAAAGTGAATTAACAAGCAGAATGAGTGGGAAGAAGCAGCTCAAAATAGAACGGAATGGAGAAGAATTGTAAAGTCAGTTAACAGCGACAACCAAAGAGTAAAGAGGCAACAAAGCAATGAGATTTTTGAATGTCTGGAGTGCGGTAGACAGATAACATCACGTATCGGGCTTTTCAGTCACAGAAAAAAGCTCATGAAAGAAAACGCCTTGCGTGACCATCTTCTGATGCCTGTCAAATACTCGTCAGCGAGCATAGATAAACAAATAAAAAGAAACTGGCAAATTAAATTGCAAAGAGAGGGACAACGTTCCTGTAGCTCAACTAAGAACGCAAAATTTCGTTCTATTTATGTTGATCTGCGCATTGCGTCTATTGGGCCCACTATCTCATTCTAATATAACAAGAGAGAAAGAAGCAGCCATATAAAACGTAATTTCTAAATAGAAATTAGAACAATCGCCTTTCGTTTTCGTCATCATGACAACCAAGATGACAACATCATGACTAGGTAGGGTTCCCAACTTGAGCATCGGCGATTCCGGGACAATTATCTTTAAGCTTTTAAATAATTGAAACAAAACATTAAATATTAGAGAAAAAAATATATTATGTGTGTAGTACACCCTTTTTTAGTTACCAGGTCCCGGCCAAGACAAAACTTTCGCCGGGACAAACTTTCTGATTCCTGGTTAATCCCGGCCAAACCGGGACGGTTGGGAACCCTATGATTAGGGAATGCAATCCTGCAAATGCTGGATCCCGCAAATGCGGGATCCCTCTGAGATTTCGCGGGATCCGCGGGATCGACACATTACTACTGGGTTCTATATCGATCTCGATCAAGGTCAAACCGCTTCGTTCCGGGCCGATACGTCGACGCTCCGAACACGGGGGATTCCCCTTACGGCTTGGCCATTAAAAATAAGTGAAACAAACATTGTTAGATTTCTTTCTGGCGTATGCGTGTAAGTGAAGAAAAGCGTTTAACTAGTACTTGTGGACAATTTCGTCAAAAAACTGCCGGACATAATTATCGGGACAAGCAAAATTTTAGGGTAAATTTAAAGTTGAATATCTGTTGAACGAAAAAAGATTTTGGGATGCGGTTTGGACCAGGTTTTAGATGCATATATTGTGATTAACATGCTATGTGGTTTTCGAAAATATACTTAGTGAATTCTCGCAAATTTACAATTTTAAAAAAATCGAAATTTTTACCAATCTGTATTGAAATTAGAAAAAATAATTTGATCATTTTTTAATTTTTTTTGTTTTAAGGAAAATACGACGTTATTTTGGAAAAATATGCATTTTTAGTCATACGTATGGTCCTTAATGGTACAAAAAGCTTTGTACATTCTGCATATGCCAAAAAATTATTGATATAGAGTGTATCTAAAAGCAGATAACTAACACAAGTTAAAAAAACTTAAACATCAGAATAATATTTTTATTTATAAAATAAGTAGATAAATTATAATAAAATTTAAGTTTATTTAATATTAAATATATTTTTTGAACACCCTGTATACATCGGTCCAAATTTCTGTACAGCTAGTTTAAGATACACACTATATCAATATATTGTGGGCCTATGCAAAATGTACAATGTCTTTTGTACCATTTAGGACCAAATGTATGACTATTGTTTACAGTCCCGCAATTTTGCAGATCCGCGGGATTGATTGCTAATCCCGCAGGTTTGCGGGATTGAGATTTTGGTGCGCATTCCCTAATCATGACAATTCGTCATGGTTGTTAATTTTTTTTTGGCAATTTATTTTTTTTTCTAAACTCTCCATTGTATTGACTTAGGAATATGGATAGGGAACAAATTCCTTTGTTCCCAGATAGGTATTTATATTTTGTTACTTATAATTTTAGGTTTTACTATTTGTTATTTTATTTGCTGCAGGAGCCAGTATCATCTATTCTTTATATGTATTGGTACCCCCTTTCTATGATAGAAATGTTAAAGACACCCGGTAAAATAAAAGTAAGTAGTTATATTTATCATCTTATTAAGAAAAAAGTAGAAGTAGTAGTTCAAAAATATTTCGAACCTCTCTTAACATAACAAATTAATACAATTAATTTTTTTCATTTTTTGGGTAGGTAGTTTATAGCTGGTTTATAGTAACCAGAAACTTTATTAATATACCTATTTTACTTTTGTTTTAGGATTAAAACTGGACTTGAAAATAGTCCAGAATCATGATTCTCGTAAAGTCTTCTTTGCTTGGATATTCACTTTCTTATTGCAATTAAGCAGTTTTTTTCGAAAATGAGATTTTTAATGTCCTTTAAAAAAATTGGCCGATTGTTTCCTGCAACAGTCAGTTCTTCTGCATTTAAAATTGGTAGGTGGGTGGAATAAACACTTATTATTATTTTTTATGTATAAATAAATATGTTTATAAAACAGTACAATTTTTGCTTTTTTTATAATTTCCCTTATAATAGTAGTATTCTTTCGTTCTGAAAGAAACTGCAAATTTTCACTTAAACGGATTTATTCCCTACACCACGTTCCCTTTACGTGGTTTGGGAATAAATCAGTCTAAGTGAACATTTTCAGTTTCAGAATGAAAGAATACTACTAATAATGGCTAATTGAAATTTCCCGCCAGCCAGAATGTGCGATAATGTCTTACAATACGTTTTATACCTATCTCTTTCTTTTTCATATAAAGCACACATAATAAAGAAAGATAGCAATAAAGACGTACGTCCTGCCATGGTCCTGCTAATTGGTTTCAAAATTGTTATTCTGAGTTGCACTACGGGAACGCGGTCCCACTCTTTACCATGATATTTGTCAGTCTCTTTTTATTTGTTTGTCTTTGTCATCGAGTAATAGCAGTATGTATGTACAAGGAGGACAGATAAATCAAACAGATCGGTCGACGCGTACAGTTGTCGCGCTAAATTCAAAATAAATTCCTTTTAGATAAATAGTTAATAAGTTGTAAATAGTTCTTTAAGTAGTTTTATCGTTATTGTTTTGTTACTTAGTGTAAAATAAATTGTGTTTAAATAAAGATAGAAAAATTTAAATAAATTTCAATAAAAGAGCCTTGAAAATGTTTACGCTACTCATATGATTTGTAATTAACTAAATGGAAAATACTTTATAGCATTAAAATCCTCCCATTTCGTCTGCTACTCTTTATTAATATCACTAAAAACTAATCCGAAAAAAAGAAACAGAAACAAGCAGAAAGCGGAAATTTTCATTAGCACAAAGCTACAATAGGAACTAAAAAAGACAAAACGGGTTATTTGTGAAAAACGTCTCGGCGGATAATATATATTCTGGCAACGGGAAAGCGGGATTGGAACAAGTAAAAAAGGCCCTTTTGTGTTCGACAACGGCAGTGGAAACTGTGTCCTTTTGCCAGAGAGACTTCTAATAATAGTAAGAGACACCAGCTTTGGGTTTGCGAATTTTGCTATATACATAGTTTACTTTTAATAGGTATCGAAGCGAGATGGCATTAAACCAGGTTTTTGTTTTACTTGTTAATAATATCCTTTTTGTTAATATGAAGTTAATTCTATATAGATGACACAGGGCCCAGAGTAGAATTTAACAACGCAAAAACTATAATAAAAGAAGCGATAGCCTCTAAATGAAAAATAAAAGAGATTATTTTTAATACTGTTGCAGACCCGTGTGGACTCGGCCTAAACTGACTAATATGTCACGCCCCCATATGACCTGGAATCGCATTAAAGAATAGACACCGTAATGATTCAGATCAAGCGTTCGAAAACAATCGAGTTCCACTGGAATGGAGGCGTACATACGAGAACATTCTAAATCTTCTCTATGCACCTAATGATCTAATGGACTATTCGAGAACTGTTTACCTATGGGCATAGTAGAAGGAAAAGCGTAGTTGCACTCTCCCAAATATTTTTTGCCAGTTTTTACAATCTGTCGAATATCGGCAGATTGCAGAGAGAGACTGCGAGGTTCGAGCGTTGAGTCTCAGCACAGAGACGGATTGACAAAAAATGAGTGCCTTACTGCGTGCTGCTATTGGTTGTAGTAATAATTCAAAAAATTGTGCTTTGAGTTGAGTTTTTTTTGAGAGTCATTTGTGATCATGTTTGTGTTTAGGTTAATTTCCTCATGACTGATTACTACTTAATAATTTGATATTATTTTCATTTAAATCTCAATTTTTTATCGATTTTACTTTTGACAACCATCCCTTGCTTGCTGTTTAACGAACCATCATTGAACAAAAATTTGCTAGTACCAAAAGTACCGAAAAAAAACTGAAAATCCCGGTTCCTTACCGTAATTACCGGTTCCGAAAAACAGCTCCGGTTCCGGAAACGCTATAACGTACCATAACCGTGAATTTCCCTATACAGGGTGAGTCTTAAATAAGTGCAAATATTTATAGGGGTAGTATATTTTGGTCCCAGAAATATGAGGATATTTCAGCGCATTTTTTTTGAAAAAAAATCTAGAATTTTTTTAGTTTTTAGTGAAAAAACATAATTTCTTGATAATATGGTAACTAGGGTCCAGAACCGGAAATTCTCGGTTCTTTTGAGATATCAAAGAACCGGGACTCGAAATTATTAATTCCCGGTTCTTTCGGTACCTTCGGGACTCGGTAACAATATCTAAAAAAATATTCTTTTATTTATTATGTGAGAAAGTAGTGATGCTATTTCTCATTCTTCACTTCTCTTTTCTTTTAAAATTTCTGTAATGTTTATTAACAATTATTGAAGTTTAAATATGTTATTTTATTATTTAGTACAATGTGTTGTTCAATGTATTAGTTATCCAATGAAAATCATCTAGCCAATATGTTACTGCAAAACAAACACGTTAATGTTAAAATTAAACTTGTTTTAAACTAAAAAAAAGTTGTAGAAAATCTTTGAAATATATAATAATATAAAAATATGTTATTATATATATTTTCCGTATTTCTTCCCATCAGAAGATTTTCCGATCTGAAGTCATAGATGATTCATCAAAATATCATAGGCACCCTATGATATTTTTATCAATATCTTATATAAATAGAGCCTATTTTGTATTCTGCCGAAAACTAAAGTATTCTCTCAGTAGTTACAATTATTAGACATTTTAAATAATCTTCCTTTTCTTTTTAGTAGTAAATAGTAGTAAAAGTCAGTAGAGTAGAAACCAACTGAAAAGCTGGTTTCCATTTGTTTCTAGATTTACAACCCAGCCTTTTGTACTAATACTTTTCTTTTATTTCTTTTCAATCCAAGTTGGCATATTCTTTGAACTATAAGTACTTTATCTGCCCTACTAACCCAGAGATATTCATTAGTTGCAATTGAATAGAAAAATCGACACAATACATCTTTAAAATCTTCACTCAATGGTTGAAAATAGAGATAGAAAAAAAATAAATGACGAAAGAAGCAGCAAAGAATGAAAGGAAAAAATTGGAGGCGCAACACAATGGACTGCTAACAACTGCGTGTAGCTGCGGCTTCGAAAACAGGAAGAGCTATTATCAGCTTCGCTCGTTTAAAGTAATTTAATTAAGCAGCAGCTGAGATAAGCTTCAGTCGTGCCGGGGATATTTAACGAACCAGAAGAGATATCTTTATTTGAAATAAAAATATATACATAATATATTTACTTATAAATGATTGAATAATTTAGTATCAAAAATAACATAGTTCTTTGTTTTGAAATACAAAATATGTTGCAAAATAAAAACACTAAATCACCACAATACACCAAAACACTTTTACTTTTACACTGGACGCGCGTTTCGCTAACCATGTTAGCATCATCAGCAGATGATTATAAACTAAAGTTTATAATCATCGCGCGTCCAGTGTAAAAGTAAAAGTGTTTTGGTGTATTGTGGTGATTTAGTGTTTTTATTTTGCTGTGTAACACCAAAGGTTCCAACCCTCAACTATAATAAAATATGTTAAAAAATTAAAAGTTTAATTTAATGTTCTATTAAGGTTTATTAAATTTTGTTGGTTCTAAAGGTATTCAATGTTTGTTTTGATTTAGTTTGGTCTAATAAAAAAATATTTTATATTATCTAATAACCCATCAGATAATCATATACCGGGTGCGTCTCAAAATTGGCTCACCCCTATAACTTTTTAATTTTTTCAGATAAAAAAGAGATTTGGTATATTAGTATAAGCCATAAATTAGGATTGATTGACGATTTCAATTGTTTTCGATCACTTCCTGTTTTACCGGAAACGACTACAAATTTTGATTTTTAAATGGCACCTTCGGTATTTTTTTACTTTATTTGATAAAAAATTACACTCTGAATAGAATGACGTCAACTTTTGACATTTTCTCATATGGTTTATTTGAAATTGTAGCATGCGGTTCATAACGAAAATTTGACTCGAAATACCAAGTGTTTGGTACGAAATTATTCGTAAAAAATGCTTTATAATAAATGGTAGCATAAATAGATATGATAAAAAAATACGATTTGGGCATCTTTTAACCGGCCAGGACAAGGCACGAAAAACATTACACGATTAAACCTATTTTTCCAAGGTTCCTTGGTTCAAAATTAGTATTTTTAACACAGCCATCAGCCATGGCACTCCAGATTGAGATTTAAAATACGACTTTTTTAAAACGAAAAAATCAAAAGTTGACATATGATATGTCATTCTATTCAGAGTGTAATTTTCTATCGATTAAAGTAAAAAAATACCGAGGGTGTCATTTAAAAATCAAAAGTTGTAGTCATTTCCGGTGAAACAGGACGTGACCAAAAACAATTGGATAAGTCAATCAATCCTAATTTGTGGCAATACCAAATCTCGTTTTTTTATCTAAAAAATGAAAAAGTTATAGGGGTGAGCCACTTTTGAAACGCACCCGGTATAAGCGATACCAAATACGTTAATGGTAATAAAATACGTCATTGGGAGCGCAATTATTAAATTTATTGTTGCCAATCATGGACATATTCGGCGCTGGGCTGACTAACTGGAATTTAAATTTCCCGTTGTCGATTTAGGTGGTAGCTCTGCTGTAAAAAATGTCAAACTGCAACATTTATTTATTTATTGCCTGACATTTTTATTCATTTTGACACTTTAGTTTTATATTACGAGTTTTTGTTTAATTGAGTTTTGTTGTGATACTTTAACCTTAATTTTTTTTACTAGCAGACCTTGCAGTCGAAATTTGTTCTTTTTAGAAACGCTTGTAGTGCAAAGTGTACAAGATGCCGAAGCAGCTTAACAGCCGTTGCAAAAACTCATCGCAATCTTTTTAAAATATTTTAAACAGGAAACCGGTAATAATAATCCTCTATTTCCCTTATGTGTAGTTAATGAGGTGAGTTTTGTTGATGTAAATAATAACTGTTTATATATTTATAATTAATTAATTTTTGTTTTCTAAAATATTGTGAATTATAGAAAATATGTAAAAGTTGGCAACGCTGTGCCGGTCAAGCTTAATTACGTGACTAAAAGTTTATTTGGTATACCGGGTGCGTCTCAAAAGTGGCTCACCCCTATAACTTTGTTAAGTTTACAGTTAAAAAAACGAGATTTGGTATATTAGTATATGACATAAATTAGGATTGATTGACCTATTCAATTGTTTTCGGTCACTTCCTGTTTCACCGGAAATGAGAACAACTTTTGATTTTTAAATGGCACCCTCGGAATTTTTTTACTTCATTCGATAGAAAATAACTGAATAGAATGACAGATCATATGTCAACTTTTAACATTTTTGCATATGGTTTATTTGAAATAATAACTTGCGGTACGTAACGAAAATTTGACTCAAAATACCAAGTGTGTGGTACCAAATTATTCGTAAAAAATGCTTTTTCCAAATATATGAGCCACCCTCATTCCATTTGAAAAAAATGAGATATGACTAAAAATACGATTTGAGCATTTTCTAACTGGCCAGGACAAGACAGTAAAAACATTAGACGATCAAATCTATTTTTCTAAGGCTCCTTGACTAAGAATTAACATTGTTTTTAACATAACCATGTCACTCTAGATTGAATTTTAAAATTCAATTCTGTTTTAAGCGAGAATGTCAAAAGTTGACATATGATATGTCATTCTATCCAGAATGTCATTTTCTATCGAATAAAGTAAAAAAATTCCGAGAGTGCCATTTAAAAATCAAAAGTTGTAGTCATTTCCGGCGAAACAGGAAGTGACCGAAAACAATTGAATACGTCCAATCAATCCTAATTTATGTAATATACTTACATACCAAATCTGGTTTTTTATCTGAAAAAACAAAAAAAGTTATAGGGGTGAGCCACTTTTGAGACGCACCCGATATATAAATATACCTCGATTTCGCCTAGAAAAGTAAATCCAACCAACGCAAATGGCAAAATACAAGATTAGAGCAACAAGAAAAGTCATTATCGGCATGCTAAAGCGATTTAATTAACCCCCCGCAGCAGGAAAGCAGATAAGCCAGACCGCGTTCTGTTTAATGAACGAAAAGAGATACGATTGGCGAAAAGGTGCGCGTAATTGATGATCTATACTCCCTCTAAAACTGTATTGTCGGTCTTATCTCTCCGGTTTCCACTCAATAACGCAATTAGAGAAGGGACTGGGCGCAGGGTGGCGCGCTATTAACACCCTGGCTCGCAGTGCCACCTCCTCCCCCATTTGTTAGAGGCGTAAATGACGTCCTGCTCTTTAGTGGTTGGCTTCCTGGGTCCTGGTCTCGCCTTTCCTGTCATAGAATTATTACCCATTTTTCATTTTTGCCAACGGGTCCTCCTTTTATAACTATTTTTAAAAATTTGAACAATAGGAATAATATAACTTTATTAAGACATGTAAACATACATTAAATAACATATTAGTGCCAAAGCATAGTGTAGTCAGTACCTGTTATTGTTATAGCTATTGAACCATGTAGGCACTCATTAACTCCAATTTACTCAAAATTAGATTAAAAAATTCGTGAGAAACAAATTCATAAATAAACTATAAAATTGACTGAAATTTAAATCAGAATAATAACGAACATACATTCAAAAAAATCCATAAAAGAAGAAATTCTACATCAACTCTCCTGCAACATTTAATTAATACGTACCTACTATTTATTTTTTATATTTAATAGAAACTGTTTACGTTTAAACTTAAAAACAGAATTCATGCATAATTTGTTACTACATGATTGACAATATGCTGATGCTATATCATTTTGACAGTGTTTGTGAAAAAAGTTTGAGGTAGTTATTGCAAATATTTCGATTTTTTGCAAAGTCCTAACAAATATTTTTTCTATAATTTATAATATTAACTAAATATAGCATCTAATTGGGAATCCATGCATAATTTCTTGGTACATGATATATGTTTCATTATTTTTACTACACTGACTTCTACTTGATTCCTAGTTACCATCGAATTAAATGGGATTCTAAATATACCTATACAGGGTTGTTCACCACATACGACACGGAATATTGTAGCTAAACGATTAGATTTTTACAAATTGTAAGTTTTGGGTTCGTTGAAGAATTAGAGCTACAATTTAAAAATATTTTTACAAGATACAGAGTGTCCCAAATAAATAAAAAATATCAAACTTGCATTTTTTTAAATGGAACACCCTGTATATTATTGCATTTTTAGTTTCTATGATTAAAATAAAGGTTAATTTGATTAAGGTTTATTATACTTAAACCTTACCGTTTTTGAAATATTTTCAATTTTGTAAAATTGCAGTATAAATTTTAAGGGTTCATTTCTCCGAGGGTATCAAAGTTTTTAATATTAAATATTTACTGAAGTTTATTTATTGATCAGTTATTGTGTTGCAATAATAAAAATTTTACTACCTTATACAGAGTGTCTAAATATTTGTTTTAAATAATTATTAGCTTTAAATGGCAATAACTTGTTTAATTTAAGTGGAACACCCTGTATATTTTATGAGAATCAGATGCACAATTTAATTGTCTATCAAATTGTATTATACCATTTTTTACCTATCTCTTCAAGCTTCCGTAGAAAATGCATTTTCTTGTAATTTAGAACTCATTTATCAATATACCCATGGAATACTGACATTTTAGATTATTTTTAAAGATGTACCAAATTTTTAAAGAGTACAGATACTAATATTGTCAATATAGTTCGTTTATTTCATTAAAAAAATTAAAAAAACTGTTTAAATATTTGTTAAAGAGACTGTTGCGCTGATTAATAGTAATTGCTCCAAATACTAAAAAACTGAATTATTTATGTGTATTAGACAGTGTAGTAAAAAAACTAACACCTTAAAAATGATATTTCATTTTTTGACAAATGCCTATTTATAACAACAGAGACGTTCATTTTCATAACTTATTATTATATTGATTTCTGATTCAAATCCACATTTATTTGCAATAATTTATTAACGAACACAATTAAGTATGTAATTAATTAGTATTTGGGCGGAAACACTGGTGGTATATTTAATTAATGGTATACTCTTTTATAAAGATTTAAATAGTTTTCTTTTTGCATACAAATCGGCTAGTAATATCATCGTTTTACTAAAAACGATAATATTACTAGCCTGTACATTTTGTACATTTGTTGTTTTAAAAACAATCTAAAATGTCTAATATTCCATGGGTATATTGATAAATGAGGTCTAAATTATAAGAAAATGCATTTTCTACGAAAACTTGAAGGGATGGATATAAAGTGGTATAATACAGTTTGATAGACAATTAAATTGTACATCTGATTCTCATAAAATATACAGGGTATTCCATTTAAATTAAACAAGTTATTGCCGTTTAAAGCTAGTAATTATTTAAAACAAATTTTTAGACACTCTGTATAAGGTAGTGTAATTTTTATTATTGCAACACAATAACTGATCAATAAATAAACTTCAGTAAATATTTAGTATTAAATACTTCGATAACCTCGGAGAAATGAAGCCTTAAAATTTATACTGCAATTTTACAAAATTGAAAATATTTCAAAAACGGTAAGGTTTAAGTGTAATAAATCTTAATCAAATTTACCTTTATTTTAATCGTAGAAACTAAAAATGCAATAATATACAGGGTGTTCCATTTAAAAAAATACAACTTTGATATTTTTTATTTATTTGGGACACTCTGTATTTTGTAAAAATATTTTTAAATTGTAGCTCTTATAGTCCTTCAACAAACCCAAAACTTACAATTTGTAAAAATTTAATCGTTTAGCTACAATACTCCGTGTCGTATGCGGTGAACAACCCTGTATAATATTAAAGAGACCTAGAAGAAAGCCAAACCTAAGATGGAATCATGATATTAGTAAATTAGCGGTGATAACTTGGGTCCGCATAGCCAACAATAAACAATAATGGGCCCAACTACAAAGAGAGTATCAAACATGTGAGGGAGGCTACACCATAATTGTAAATGGTTGAATAAGCTGAAAATCATGATGACGATGATAAATATATCACAAATATAATTTTTATTTGATAAATGAAGAATTAAAAGTACACGTATCTCATTAGTTTCGAATATTCGACGACCTACTCTAATTTTTAATAAAAATGTCAGATAACTGTCACTAATGTCATATATTCTTTTTTAGGCACACTATATGACTACTACTGTGCAAAATAAGTTCAGATAAGCGGCTGATAACTGAGTAAGGTGTAGTTATGGTCTGGCCGCCCGGATGCAAGCATGTATTTCCGGCCTGCCTGACGAGACCCTGCTTCCCTGTGTTTGCAGCTGCAAGTAACCAGATCTTCCACAAGTCTAATTAGGTATATTAGTCTAATTAATAGACCAAATAAAAACACGCTAAATTTGCAGTATTGTGAAAAATAGTATTCGAGTCTAGTCGATAGTCAAAAGTGTTTGTGAAAAAAGTTTGATGCAGTCGTTGCAAAGATCTTAAGTTTGTGAAAAGTTCTAAAGATTTTTTGACTATAATGCATAATATTAACTAAACATGCAGCTAATTTGGAATCCATGCATAATTTGTTACTACATGATGCACATTTTTTTAATCAGAGATATAAAATTATAGTTTAAAGCCAGCAGGTGTAATTAGATATACTAGACTAATGAATAGCCTAAAAAATAATTTGCATTCTTATGAAAAATAGTATTGAAGTCTAGAAATATCCCGATGCTATATTATTTCGACAGTCAAAATTATTGGTGAATAAAGTTTGCGGCAGCCTTTCTAAAGACTTTGAGTTTGTGAAAAGTCCTAAAGATTATTTTCTTATTGCATAATATTATCTAAATATAGCAGCCAATTTGGTAATGCACAATTTGTTCCTTTATGGCATATACTTTCTAATCAGGGATACAAAATTATAGTTTAAAGCCAGCAGTCTAATTAGGTATATTAGACTGATGAATATATTAAGTAATAATTCATTTAAGTTACAGTCTTATGAAAAATTGAATTGAAGTCTAGCCAATATCCCCATGCCATATTTTACCAATCAAAAGCGTCCATGAAAAAAGTTTAAGGCAGTCGTTGCAAAGACTTTCAGTTTGTAGAAAGCTCTAACCGGTACGTTTTCTATAATGTGTAATATTAACTAAATATAGCATCAAATTTGGAATTGATGCCATAACTTGTTACTCCATGATATACATTTTCTAACCAGAGATATAACATTTGGTTTAAAGCTAGCACTCTTATTAGGTATAATACTTTGCTATATAAAGTATGTTAAAAAGTACCCACTCATACTTAACAAATTAGTTATGAAGTTCTTTGAAACTACCAAATCAATTATTATTGTATATTTCTTATAATCAAGTTTCAATAAAAAAAAATCTGATCATTTTGTCAAAAATTATCAGATTAAAAAGTACGTCAAAAGTGTTAACAGTAGACATATAATATGTCGTTCTATTCAGAATGCCATTTTCTATCAAATAAAGTGAAAAAAATATCGAAGTTACCATTTAAAACTTAAAAGTTGTAATCATATCCGGTGAAACAGATAGTGATCGAAAATAATTGAATACGTGAATGAATCAATCCTAACTAACATACCTGATATCGTTTTTAATCTGAAAAAATATATATGTTATAGGTATGAGCTACTTTTCAAAAACTAACCCGGTGTTTTTCAAAAAATTGCCCATCCCTGTAACATTTATATTTGTATATTATAAACATTGCAAAACCTTAGAAAATCATTACTCATCTTTTAAAACAAATATCAAATAAAATCTAATTTAATTACATTTTTAACAGACAGTCCACGAAAAAAAATAGTCACGTTTTTCGATTTTCTTGAAAATAAAAGAAAAAAGAACAGAAAATTCTTCGTTGGCGGCCTGTCAGCGGCAAACCCGTTCCCCAAAAAATTTCCCCCAAAAAGAAACGGGAGCGAGGCCGTATCGGCAGAAAAATTGTCTCCGCCATGTCCTAAACAGACATATTTATCTTTTTCGCTTGAATTAAACAGGACAATCCGTGCGATAAAGTCGTGTCCTGCTCCGTATCAGATTTATTCCAGGAAAATAAAAAAAATAACTGGAAAAGGTTCCTCCTGTAAAATTTGGAAAATAAGTTTGTTATGGTAATACTTTTATTGTCCACTATTATAATAAAAAATATGCATTACTTTTAAAAACCCTCAACTTATTTATTGTATAGTAATGCTAAGACACTCTATTCCAAAAATTACTAGGTTAGGTTAGGTTGCAGGGGTTTGGGATCCTGTTTGATCACTCACTCGGAGGTCTTGCGCCATTTGCGATACTCCTGTATTATTGTACCAAACCTTCCTTTCATTCTTTCTTTGCGCTAAAGTACTTCCAGCTCTTTGTAACAAGGCAACGATGTCGCTGATTCCGCCTTTGCTGCTTCCTCTAGTCCTTCCAAAAAACCTTGCCCTAAAGTTTAAAAGCATCGGTATTCCAGTGCCGGACAGTGGCACATCAGGTGCGCTATGATTTCTTCTTCCTCTCCGCATTCTGGGCAGTAGTCGTCGTTGGAAATCTTCCATCTCACGAGGTTTACCCCCGTGGTGTAGTTTCCAGTGATGACAGTTATGCATACTTGTTCTTTTTGTCCTCTAGTATAGTTCAGTCATTGGAGATTTTTGCTTGAAAAAAAGTCCGGAAGTTTTGCAACTTTGCAGGTTTATAGGTTTTGGGGTCGCTAACTAAAATCCATAAAATGCACATTTCCAGACATGCCGCCGGCGCCGCCATCTTGCCAAGATGGCGCCCAAAATCGGTATTTTGTAAATATCTCGAAAACTATGCGTTTTTCGCAAAAATTTAAGGAGATCAAAATTAAAGAGAATAAAATTTCCTATACAAAAGATTCTATGAAAATTTTTGCTAAAGTCAAACGTTTAGGCACAAAATTCCTGGGAATTTTAGAATTTTGCGTAAAATATGATATATTACGTATAGTCGATTTTCCGAAATCAAATGTAGATTAGGGTTCACTAAAACTAGTTTTAGTTTAGTTTCTTCAATTTTGTCATGAAACAGTGGCGTATCATTAACTCGCTCATTAATTTATGAATAATTAATTTTCATTATTGAAAATGTGTACTTGTTTCCACACCACCCAAGTATTTTAACGTGGTCTCCCCGGAGGCCTATTCCACTAGGTAAATTAAAAACTTACCTGCACAAGCCCGACGGACCTGGCTCGTTGATGTAAAGTCGATCGTGTCTGCTGTGCTGGGCTCATCAGGGTGGTCTCTCAATTCGTCCAACTCTTCATCTTCAGCCGCCAGAGGGATATCTACAGGCAAGTCCAACTCCTCTTCATTGGATTCGTCGAGTGACACTTCAGTGGACTTCACAGGATTTCCCATTGCAGTATGCACAAATCATTGAACATTTTAATCCTGCTTTTCTGCATCCGCAGGCTTTACCACAGTTCTTGGTTTTGCATTTACAGGATAAAAATGCCAATAGGGATTTTAGAGCTGGATCTGTCAATGTTGTGACTGGAGTAATGCCTGTTTTTGTTTTCTTCCAACCCCATTCTTCGGCATCTTTGGTACAACCAGACCAATGCTGAACCTGGTGATAAATTCGCAATGAATGCTGTCCAGTTCGACCAATTAATTATTCATAAATTAATTATTATCATATTAAACGAATTAATGATACGCCACTGTTTTATGACAAAATTGAAGAAACTAAACTAAAACTAGTTTTAGTGAACCCTAATCGACATTTGATTTTAGAAAATCGACTATACATACATATATCGGTGTATCGTACTTTACGCAAAATTATAAAATTTCCAGGGATTTTGTGCCGAAACGGTTGACTTTAGCGAAACTTTTCATAGAACCTTTTTTATAGGAAATTTTATTCTCTTTAATTTAATAATAATTTCGTAAAAATTTCTCTCCTCAAATTTTTACGAAAAACGCATAGATTTCGAGATATTTACAAAATACCGATTTTGGGCGCCATCTTGACAAGATGGCGGCGCCGGCGGCAAATCTGGAAATGTGCTTTTTATGGATTTTAATTAGGAACCCCAAAACCTATAAACCTGCAAAGTTTCAAAACTTTCGGACTTTTTTCCTAGCAGGCCCCTTTTTTGATCCCCAATGACTGAACTAAGTACCGTATGATCGAATAAAAACGGCGTCAGCTATGGCTATGAAATGAAGATCGCTGTCATTTTATATGTAAAATTATATGGGAAATGTCATCGATCGTCATTTCCAAGCCAACTGGACGCCGTTTTTTTTCGATCATACCGTAGTTGTTTTGTCTTTTTGCTATCCACTGGCCACGTGCTTCAAGCTGTATCGCAGTTCTCACGGTGTTGCCACGTCACTTGATCGTCACAAGTCGTGGGTCTTCTGCCACGGCCTCTCCCCTGGCCTCGTTGTGGCATCTGTCTGTCCGCTTCTTGGTTGCCCACCACATTGCTGTGGCCTGGCACCCAGCACAGAGTGGTCCCTCCTTGACGCAGCCAGGTCGGTGCTTCTTGGCAGTCCATCACAGTTTTCGATCTCACTGATTGCATGGTGATGCTTTTTAAAGCGCCCAAACTGTCAGTGTTTATCGAAGTAAAAGAGTTTCGAGTTTATCACGGTATTTCCTATTGGTTATCAGCGATTTTCCCTCGTATACAACTGGCCGCTTTTTTATAGGGTGATCCTCTGCTTGTAGAACATTACAAACATCCGATCATCCGATAGTTTTAGAAGAAGATGCCTATACCTTTGTCTCCAGAAGTTACCGAAGCATCTGTGTAAATTTATGTAATTTAGTCCAATCTACTGCTACCAATAACTTGTACTAGAACGTTTATTTATATTTCGCTTTTTTATCTGGGTCTCTCTACTAAATATAAGTATATGAATCTATTTTTAATTGGTTTTTCCACTCATTGAAATCTTGCGACTTCATTGCTGTCAAGTTTAAACTAATACTTATTACACGTCTTTCAAAAGTGAATTAAATTTGATTGGAATTAAAATTAAAATAATTAAAAAGTATAAATAGAATGTTTAATGGAATTTTTAGATATTTATAGACATTTTTTTAAAAAGTTAAAAGTAATTTTGGTGTATTTTTAGTGTATTTATTAAAATATACAATTTGAGTTAAAACCTTTGGCTTTAAATCAACAAATAAAATACCATTAGCAAATGATTAGAACTATTTACTAGTTTTTATTTAAACTAGTTAACTAGTCCAAGTGTTGAAAAAGTATTCTGGGGCAACTGTTAAAATTGCCTTATATCTATCAAAAATAGTAGATAAAATAGTACTTTAACCCCAAGGGCAGCGAGGATAGGTTAGAAACTTTATTTCTTCTCGCACGTTTTTTAATTGCTTCCATTTTTGAAAATTTTTTTATTCCTCTTCATAAGTTATTCGGGATTTAAATAGAAGTAGTTTGGATATGGCTTTTGTCGCCTTAGCCTGAATATCTGTTGGTAATTTACTTATTTCGTTTTGAGCCATTTCTGGTTCCAATTCAATCAGCAATCGACACGAAAGAGAATAAAAAAATATTGACTCAAAACTGACAACTAAAGAGACAGCTTTATTTATTTGTCAAATTACATAGAAACCAACGCCAACCCAGCACAATATTTTTTCTAGTCGTAATAAATTCCTTGAAATAATAATTTCTGAATATTTTTTAAAACGTAACTCACTATGGAAAAAATATTGTTTTATACACGACGATAAAATTGCATTATCGTCTTCCGAAATTAATCTTTTCGGTCGAAAATAACTATTTATTAACTAGTCCGAGTGTTGAAAAAGTATTTTGGGGTATTGTGGTTAATTTGAGTTGTTTTTATTATTTTTTCAGTCGTAACAGGTTAAATTTATTTTATTAGAATAAAAACCTTCAGATTAAACAAAATTATTCATATTACTTTTTAAAGAACCGAATTATTTTTACAGGCTTTGTATTACTTGGAACCAAGACACTGAGGCTATAAGACTATAACGAAAAACACTTCGAATTAAGTCTAAAGTACTTCTTTAGTATCATTAAACTACCTTTTCGTTTATATTTACGAGGCATTAAAGCCCTTTTTCTCACGACACAGTTTCTAGTGTTGCCAGATTGGGCTACTTATATCAATTTGGAAGAATTTATATCTATTTGTAAGATAAAGTTTGTGGGACAAATGTTTATGAAGCTCAGCCCATTCTTTTGTGCAATTTTTTTTGGTTGTTAAAGTAAACCAGTACCAGAATCTTCGTTTGCCGTTGTTTCTTAGCCTCAACCTACTGAACTGTTTATTGAGGAGACAGTGTGCTGTAAAAAAACGTAACATCCCGAAGATTGATCTTACTTAAATCAAGGATTATCTTTCATTTTTCTCGGTCGGAAAGCCTGAGAAATTTCTTCGAGTGTCTTAGACCGTTCGAGGGTTCCCATTCCAGGTTACGGATGGAGTCTTCCAGATTCTTGAGTTCCGCGTTAAGTTGGTTTCCACTTGTGAAGCAGAACATTTCTCGACCAGTCAGTGGAGTGTTCGCTCCTTTTCTAGCTAGAATGTTTGTTTTTTCATTACCTTCTATCCCTTAGTAGGCTGGCTCACAGAGTAGGTGTACGTTACTTCCTTTGCCTAATTTGTTCAGCTTCTCTAGACATTCTTAGTTAAAATTTCTTATAAACTCATACCTTAAATAGGAAGGTTATTAATGTGTGTTGTTACATAGAACATTTTGTTAGAATTACGGGTATGTATGATAAACTCTGGCAACACTGCATCTTCCCTCCGTGCCTCTAAGGCAGTTAAGAGCTGGGATCTTTGCTTTTTGAACGCTGTCATGTCCATAAAAGTTCTGGATGGAGGTGGACTGAGATGACAGCATGCGATAAAAGTTACTTGTTATTCGTATCCAGAAAATGTGTGCTTTCAGGACCTATGCAGCGAGGAAATGGAAGAGTTTAATGTTAATGTTACGCGATTTTTCTCTGACTAGTCAAACGACTATGGAGTTTTTAAAAGCCTCTAAATGTCAGTAAAAATTGGCAATGTGTTTGATCCTCACAACTGTCTTGTGACCGTAATCCCACTAAGTTTAAATTTACACCATACAATGGAAAAAAAGCGTCATAGACGGCTGGGGAATAACAATCGATGATAATTTTCGCGAGGTCAAGCCCTAGACGTCATTTACTTAGCCCGTACTATTCGATATTTTTAATTGCGCGTAAATATGCCAGTTAATTATTGATTTCCTCGTTATGAATGAATTTTTATACCGATCTGGTCATCGAAACTGCGTGGTCTGGATTTTAACGTGTAAGACAGTGAGACAGCTTAAATGTAAAATAAAATGTATCAAAAAGAGATAAAAGTTAGGTTGATACATTTCTTCTATGAGGTATTGACTTTGCTTCAAAATTTCAAACCGTACAAGAAGGTGTTTACGAAAAATATTGCATCTACAGCTAAATTTTACTACAGATTCTTAAACAACTGTCTAATAGAAATTAGCATTATTGAATAGCTTAAATATATTATTTGTTTATTATTTTATTTCTCGTACGAATCGACAACACTGTATGCCGCTTTTGATTTTGTCTCTGTATGTCAGCTGGTCGTATACAGGGTGGTCCGAACTGTATTCTGGAAACTTCGGCAGCATATTTTACTGATAAAAATAAGTAAAAAAGTTCAAATAAATGTATGTTCTAAAATGCTTAGTATCGGAGATACAGGGTGTAGAAGTTTAATTTTTATTTCGATTTTTTACAAATAATTTCTGAAGTAACGTCAATATTTGGATGAAAATTGGTGTCTGGGAGTTTCTTGACATGAGAAATTTGATTTTGATGTCAATATGACTCCTGTTTGTAGGGGGCGCCACCTACATGTGTTTTAACTGTTTTGACGAGTAATAACTTTTTGTCCGTACCTGTTAAAATTACACAGTGAAAAAATATACATTTACGTGATTTTCTACATAAAAAATGTCTCCTTGTAAAAACCGCTACGAACAACCGTTCTCACGATATTTACAATGGAAATAGTCAATACATGTCATTATTGACTAAAAATAAATATGTTGAGTAGATAGTTATTTGATTGAAATGAGACATTTGGGAACTTTTTATTTTTTTAAACTGACCATAAATTTTTCTTCGAAAAAATGATAATAAAACAGTTTCTGTCGAACTTTTGGCACAAAAACATTTCAAATTTATGATTTTAGTCTAATAACTAATTAGTCAACATGTTTAATTTATGTCAATGATGACAGGTATTGGTAATTTCGATATAAAATATCTCGAGAACCGTTACTCGTAGCGATTTTTTCCAAGAGACCTTTTTTACGTAAAAAACGTCGTAAATGTATATTTTTTAACTAGCTAGTTTTATACAGGTGCGGACGAAAAGTTATTACTCTTCAAACTAGTTAAAAAATACGTAGGTGGCGCTCTCTACAAGTAGGAGTCATATTGACATCGAAATCAAATTTCTCATGTCAAAAACCTCCCAAACACCAATTTTCATTCAAATATTGACGTTACTTTAGAAATTATTTGGAAAAAATCGAAATAAAAATGAAACTTCTACACCATGTATCTCCGAAACTAAGCATTTTAGGACATACATTTATATGAATTTTTTTAGTTATTTTTATCTGCAAAACATGTTGCCGAAGTTTCCGGAATACACTTCGGACCATCCTGTATATGTATCTCTTTCGTATGCATTAAAGCACATAGCACGGAAATAAAGTGACCAGCGGTGAATACGAAACTATAATTTGAAACAGTTCTGGGCTACATACATGCTCTGGCTGTTACTCCTCCATATTGTTTTATGCTCGTGAGTCCTGATGTTCTAGACATTGAGGGCTATGTAAAAAATACGGCATTATCAAGAAGAGGCCCGATTTTGCAAGTTAAGAAATTTTATATATAATTATTAGGTACTAAATTCTGGTAGGTGATTTAGCTAATGAATAACAATACTAACCTTTTACAACTGCATTTTTATATATCTCCCAAAAATGTAATCTTATCTATTATTAAAAGTTGTGATTTTTAATAAACAATAATAAATTCCTGTAAATAAAATGAGATTGGAATTGTCTCAAGGATATTTCGGTTAAGATATTATAGGAAAATTTGGCGAATTTACGCTAATTTATTTTGTAGACATGCATCTCTCAGTGGTGGAGTTTTAGATTCTAATTCACTTTTAATTAATGTTTAAGTTCAATACAATGGTTTTATTACCTCTCATCACTCTCATCAGGGTATACTATAATGGTCTCGTTAAATCGTTTAATATTTTTTTTATGTTTAGAGGTCTTAAAATACCGTAGGATCGAAAAAATGACGGCTGGGAAATGACAATCGATGATAATTTTGACGAGGTCAAGCCCTAGAGGTCATTTACGTGGCCCGTACTTTTCTTTCGTCTCTTCTATTTAACGGCCTTAAGCTACCAAGACTATACGGCCCGTTCGTAGTCTTCTTTATTCTTTAATCTACGACAATGTCATTATGACACATTTAACATTGTCATTTGGATGTCATTATGGCTTTTATAATAGCACTAGTGCTATTATGAATTCATAATAACACGCAAATTTTAAAATAAGAAACAAGCAAAAAAATGTTATAATATCAGTACAATTGATTAAATTATTTCCAGACGATGACAGGTGAGTTGAATTTTTAGAAAGTATATTTATTTCCTGAGTGCTTGAACTTGTTGAAGACCCATCATTGCCAGAAATGTTACCCAAAATATTACATGACACTTTTTTCTTATTTTCTTTGGAATTTTCTATATAGCTCTCTGCCACAGTGTTAGAGCGCCAACCACCATGTCTTTTAACAGTTAATAAATCCACTCCTGAATCTGCAAGCAACGACGCAGACGATCTACGGAAACAATGTTATTTTATACGGTATCTTCTCTAAGTATTAATGCCAACAGGTTGCTTAATACATTTGCTTAAGACTGCGGAAACTACCGAGGAATTTCACTACTGGCTATCGGAGGAAAAATTCTTACAAAAATTATGTCAAACCGCCTGCACCCACATATAGAAAAAATCTTCCCAGAATTGCAAACGGGTTTTCGCACCAACCGCAGTACCGTCGATTCCATATTCTCCATCCGGCAACTACAGGAACAAATAAAAGAGCAGCAGTCTAAACTTTACGTTGCATTCATCGATCTAACAAAAGCATTCGACTCTGTGAACAGAGATGCATCTTGGGCAATTATGAAAAAGTTCGGAGTACCCATCAAATTTCTTACAGTGTGTAAAAGCCTCCATAACAACAACAAATCAAGAGTGTCATATCATGGATCACTGAGCGATCCCTTCCTAACAAACACAGGCGTTAGGCAGGGATGTGTCTTAGCGCCTCTCCTATTCAATATATTCATGGCAGCGCCCTCCATTATAGTAGACAGCAAACTGCAGGAGAGAGCTTTGGGCATTAGATACAGATACGACGGCGGTCTGTTCAACATAAAAAGACTCAGGGCAAAAACACGTACAAAATTCATAACAGAACTTCAATACTCTGATGACTGTGCTCTAGTTGCAAATACGTTACAGCAATTGCAAGAAATGTTGAACACATATACATGGGCATACGAGGCCTTGGGACTTAAGCTGAACATCGATAACTAAAATCATGTGCACTCCCCCGGAAGATCACAACAATGCTATAAAAATCGGAGATGAGCTGTTGGAATATGTGGCGGAATTCAATTACCTCGGCTGTTTGTTTTCGGAAAAGGCCAATATCGACTCTGAAATTCAGCACAAGATTAGCAGCGCCTCAAGAGCATTCTGGAAATTAAAAGACAGGGTTTTCTACAATCATGACTTTAGCACAAAAAATAAACTTGCAGTGTACCGAGCGATAATAATTCCCACCATGTTATATGGAAGCGAAACCTGGGTGCCGTACCGCTGACACATGAAGGCATTAAACAAGTTGCAACAGAGACATCTTAGACAACTCTTAAGAATGAAATGGTTCCATCATGTCTCAAACGTATCGGTCCTTGAAAAAGCTAACTGCGAGAGTATTTAAGTCATGATAACAAAGTCCCGCTTAAGATGGGCTGGTCACGTATGCAGAATGCAAGAAAACCGCATACCAAAATATCTGCTTTACGGTGAGCTTGTAGACGGTAAGAGGAGGCCGGGTGGACAACTCAAAAGGTTCAAGGATATTTTCCACGAAAACTTAAAAGGAATTAACAAGCAGAATGAGTGGGAAGAGGCAGCTCACAATAGAACGGAATGGAGAAGAATTGTAAAATCAGTTAAGAGCGACAACCAAAAAGTAAAGAGGCAAAGCAATGAGATTTTTGAATGTCTGGAGTGCGGTAGACAGATAACATCACGTATCGGGCTTTTCAGTCACAGGAAAGCTCACCAAAGAAAACGCCTTGCGTGACCATCTTCTGATGCGTGTCAAATACTCGTCAGCGAGTAATGGCGGTATGGTATGTATGTAATACATTTTCCATTTCTGTACCCCACAAAAAATCGAGTATGGCTATATATCTTCGAACCATTTCCACCATATTTATTCCTTCAACATTCCCTTTCGTTATAAAAAAATCCCGTGATATCTTTGTTTTCGTAAATGGAATAATGGCATGAATGTATTGTCCTTCATCTTTAACATTTTGCAGCTGCAGATTTGTCAACTCGATACGCCGGCAGGCTCCCGCAAGTCCCACTATCAATGAAACTTTTGCATCAGGAAATAAAGTTTCATCATCGGCTTCCAACAAAAAACGAGTTATGTCTTCTTTTCTTAAAATTCTCGATTTTTTTGACCAAAATCCTTCCGATTTTCTTTTTAGAAATGCAATTAAATGGACGTACTTACTAATATCTGTATTTTTCTTCAGTGATATAACTGAAGATAGCATATGAAAAGTGATGAAGCCTTCCTATGTTTTGAAAGATGTTCAAAATATGCCAGGAGAACCTTTTCGTTACTACTATTCTTGATTCCTTTCCCTTTACACCGATTTTCAAGTTATACATAGGCTTGCTCGTACGTTTGTCTTGATTTTTCGGGAAGTAGGGAATCGACAACGTTTTGCGCAATGCCTTCAATATCCGAAGGGACACTTTCAGAATCAGAATCACTCATATTAATATTATTTTTTGTTTTTTGCTAAAACTGAACATTTAACACAAAATTGAACATCGATAATTGAGTTGTCAAAGTCAAAATGGACGACTAATATGGGCACCTGATAATTTTGAATTTTTATTTTTATGAGGATATCTCTCATATTTTAAATTAAATCAAATCTCTTTGGATCGTCCCTCGTGTCGCGTCGTAGATTAAATTTTGAATGATACACGTTCGATACGAACTTTTTAATGAAACTTGTGTAACTAAGCCACTCGGCTAACGCCTCGTGGCTTAACGTTACACACGTTTCATTATGATGTTCGTATCGAACTTGTATCATTAATAACTATAATGACGCTTACAGCCAGTTGACCTTAATAAGGTTATAATTTATTTTTATATTGAGTAAACATGATTTTTCTTAATCGTGTTTTAGTATTAGCCAGGTTCGTAGCCAAGGTTGTCATCGAGTTATCCGTCCGGTTTGCTTTTACTTCAGTTTCATTAATTGATAGGTTTTAAGGAGCGGCAGGTAATTAGCCCACCGCCCCCGATCTTGATGACGGGGGTGCCGTCTAATGCCGTCAAGCCAGCTTCTTCCGCTCTCGTTAGCCCTGACCTTGCTTCCCATCGGGATTGGTTACCACGATCTTCCACAAGGTTGCTCAGGTTTCCGGGGTACACCAGCGGGGAGGTGAGAGTCGGAATTGAGTAGGAGAGACTGACTGACGTAAACAGGATGCTACGTCATATGTTACGCATCTCTACCCCATTGTACCCCAAGATAAATATTTTGTAAAAAGACCGAAATATAACATCGAACAGCTTAGAAAACCTAACGAACTCCAGAAATTTAAGAACAAGCTCAAACAACAAAGGGAGAATACTAACGTAGCTTCGTCGAACGAGGCAGCAGACTTGTTTAAAACCGTTGCTGAAGCGACATTAGGCACAAAACGCATAAAACGCAAAGAATGGCTTAGCGACGATACTTGGAACTTAATAGAACAAAGAGCTCAGATAAAACAAAGAATAAATACAGCTTCAACTCACGAGACCAAAACTACTTTACAACAACAATATCAAGTATCGAATAGAGCAGTTAAGAGATCAGCCAGAAAGGACAAACAAGCTTGGCATGAACAACTAGCAAACGAGGCACAAAAAGCCGCAGAACAACGCAATATGATGGAACTGTACAAAATAACAAAACGTAGTAACTTCAATACAGTTATTAAAAGCAAAGACGGCAGACCACTAACATCCTCTGAAGAACAGCTTGACAGATGGAAAGAACACTTCAGCAACCTGCTTGGACCAATAAGTGAACAAAATTTCGACAACGAGGAACCGGAGCCAACAATCGAAATGCTTATCAACTGCGACACGCCAACGAAAACAGAAATACAAAAGGCTATTAAAACACTTAAGAACAATAAAGCAGCCGGCCCCGATAGCGTTCCTGCAGACCTCCTCAAAGCAGATCCTAGCACAGCAGCAGACATACTGCATCCTCTAATTACACGAGCTTGGGTATCTAACATCATCCCAGATGAATGGAAACAGGGTCTCATTATTAAACTCCCTAAAAAAGGAGATACCACTAACTGTGACAACTGGAGAGGTATTGTTTTAGTAAACACCATTCACAAGATAATATCCTCTATATTTCATTTAAGGTTAAACTCCTATATAGAGCCTACTATGAGAGAGAACCAAGCTGGTTTCCGACCGAACCACTCGTGCATTGACCATATTAACACATTGCGCATTATCATAGAGCACTCAATAGAATTTAGGTCACCTTTATTCTTATTATTCATAGATTTCGTCAAAGCCTTTGACAGTATCCCCTATGATGGTATGAAAACCTAAAGAAAAATAAGGTGTTCCGAAAACTAATTAATATAATCAAGGAACTCTACAAAAACACAGAATGCAATGTGCTGCACAACGGTAGAACCAGCGACAATTTTAACTTAGGGACAGGAGTAAAGCAGGGTTGCACATTATCGCCGCTTCTATTTAATATCGTACTCGACAGCGTTTTGACTAAAGCCACAGCAAACATTAGGGAGTACAATGGACTCTGACATCGCATCTGATGGATCTTGATTATGCTGATGATATTTGTCTCACAACGCAATCCTTCAAAGACATGGAAGTGATGCTCAGACGTCTAAAAACAGAAGCAGACAAAGTAGGATTATGCATAAACATCGACAAAAGAAAGTCAATGCGCATTAACACAAACAACAGCACTCCATTCAATGTAGGAATCAAACATGTCGAGAATGTAACAGAGTTTACTTACGTAAGTATTGTAACAGCAAACGGTGGCGCAGACGCGGATATTGTCAGCAGGATCAGAAAGGCGCAGCGAGCCTTTTACCAACTAAAATCAGTTTGAACCTCCCGTCAACTCTCCATACAAACAAAGTTAAGAATATTCAATTCCAACGTCATACTAGTTTTATTATATGGCTGCGAGACATGGAGAGTGACAAAAATATCCATCAACCGTCCACAGGTATTTATCAATCGCTGTTTGCGGAAAATACTTAAAATCTTTTGGCCAGACACTATACGTAACACCGACCTGCTCCATCTTACAAACCAACAAGAAGCAGGCATTGAAATCCGCAAAAAAATGGGGTTGGATAGGTCACACCTTGGGGAAACCTGATAGTAATATAGCGAGATCAGCGTTGAAGTGGAATCCCCAAGGAAAAAAGAAAGCAAGGACGACCTGCTCAAACATGGAGACATTCCATACTGAATGAGCTTCAACAAGTAGGGTCAACATGGAAGGAAGCAAAACAACTGCCAAAAACAGAACCCGATAGAGAGCTTTCACTGAAGCCCTTTGCTTCAAGTGGAGATAGTAGATCTCATATATATATATATATATATATATATATATATATATATATATATATATATATATATATATATATATATATATATAAACATGATTTTTAAATGGTGTAGCACTGAGAAAATATATTTTTTGGAAATAGATTTGTGTGTCTCTGAAACGTTCTATCCTTTTTCAATTTTTCTATAATAATGTTAATTTTCAGTAAATGACATCTAGAAATTAACCTCGCCAAAATTATTATCGATTGTCATTCCCCAGCCGTCTTCGACACCGTTTTTTTTCGATCATACTGTATAATGCTCTTCCGAAATCTTAATGCAGATCTAAATCTTAATGTAGCTGAATCTTAAATAATAATGCTTGAAAACATACATTTTTTAAAACATAATTTCTAGCAAAAGAGTGGGTATTTATTTATTAGCACTTTTTAAAATTGCATCTTTTTATGTTACCTGAAATTGTAATCTTATCTATTATGAATATCGTTTTTTATAAACAGAAATATAATTGCAGTATATCAAGCGAGATGAAAGTGTCATAAGGATCTTTATTTCGCTTCATATATTGCAAAATTTTGCAAATATATACGCTTAATCATTTTGTTGACTTCTTTCTACAGTGGAGGCGTTGTGAATTTCATTTTATATAAATAAATATTTAGAATTTTAGTAATCAATAAATACCTTTGATTTAGTATATCAAAAGGAGTGTTTATTTTCAACTGAGAAAAAGGTGATATTAGATAAGATCAGTAATGGGTAAAATGCAAAACCAAAACAAGACCCTTTTGGTCTTGGTCTTAAAATTTTGGTAGGTACGACTGATATCGGATATAGATAACTAACCTCTGTAAAACCGTCTTAGATACTGGTTTTTGTCAAAGCCCTGAGACTGTCAATCAGTACTTTGTAACAAAAAATACGTTTATTGTTAATATAGATATTGCCATTTGCCAATAAACAAATATTTAAACATACATCATCATAGGATAATGAGCTACTGTCTTTTTGTAGTGTTGAAGTTACACCGAATAAACAAGTCTAGGGCAATCTGTCGGCAACACATTGTTCTCATTGATATTTTTCATTTTATTCATTTTATGGAGTTACTGTTATTAAATGGTATCCTATGTTATAGGGCTTTGTTTCTTCTCTACAATTTCCTGTCTCACAATGTACCGTTTGTGACAGGGAAGGGATCATAGTTTCATAGTTGTCGATTTTCGAAAGAAATCAGTACATGTATTATTTTCGCATATTTTCATTTTATTGATTTTATGGAAAGCACTGTTCATTAAAAATGTTGTATCCTATGTTATAGGGCTTGTTTCTCTCTACAATTTCCTGTCTCACAATGTACCGTTTGTGTCGGGGAAGGATCAGTGCTCATAGTTGTCGATTTTCGAAAGAAATCAATTCATGTATATTATTTCGCATATTTTCTATTTTATTGATTTTATGGAAAGCACTGTTCATTAAAGTGTTGTTCCTATGTTATAGGGCTTTGTTTCTCTCTACAATCTCCTGTCTCACAATGTACCGTTTTGTCGGGGAAGGGATCATAGTCTCATAGTTGTCTATTTTTGAAAGAAATCAGTTCATGTATATTATTTCGTATATTTTTCATTTTATTGATTTTATGGAACGCACCGTTCGTTAAAATGTTGTATCCCTATGTTATAGAACTTGTTTCTCTCTACAATTTCCTATCTCACAATGTGCCGTTTGTGCTTCCTGGGGAAGGGATGATAGTTTCATAGTTGTCTATTTTCGAAAGAAATCGGTACATGCATATTATTTCGGCATATTTTTAATTTTATTGATTTTATGGAAAGCACTGTTCATTAAATGTTGTATCCTATGTTATAGGGCTTGTTTCTCTCTACAACTTCCTATCTCACAATGTAACGTTTTTGTCCGGGAACGGTTCATAGTTTCATAGTTGTCTATTTTTGAAAGAAATCAGTTCATGGTTATTTCGTATATTTTTCATTTTATTGATTTATGGCACCGCTCATTAAAATGTTGTATCCTATGTTATAGGACTTGTTTCTCTCAACAATATCCTGTCTCACAATGTACCGTTTGTGTCCGGGCAGAGTTCATAGTTTCATAATTGTCGATTTTCGAAAGAAATCAGTACATGTATATTATTTCGTATATTTCTTTCATTTTATTGATTTATGGAACGCACCGTTCATTAAAAATGTTGTATCCTATGTTATAGGACTTGCTTCTCTCTACAGTTTCCTGTCTCACAATGTACCGTTTGTGTCGGGGAAGGGATGATAGTTTCATAGTTGTCTATTTTCGAAAGAAATCGGTACATGGCTATTATTTCGTATATTTTTCATTTTATTGATTTTATGGAACGCACCGTTCATTAAAAGTCGTTGTATCCTATGTTATAGACTTGTTTCTCTCTACCCTTCCTGTCTCACAATGTACCGTTTGTGTCCGGGCCGGGAAGGGTTCATAGTTTCATAGTTGTCGATTTTCGAAAGAAATCAGTACATGTATTATTTCGTATATTTTTTCATTTTATTGATTTTATAATCGTTCATTAAAATGTTGTATCCTATGTTATAGGACTTGTTTCTCTACAGTTTCCTGTCTCTACAATGTACCGTTTGTGTCGGGGAAGGGATGATATTTCACAGTTGTCTATTTTCGAAAGAAATCGGTACATGTATATTATTTCGTATATTTTTCATTTCATTGATTTTATGGAAAGCACCGTTCATTAAAATGTTGTATCCTATGTTATAGGACTTGTTTCTCTCTTACAATTCTGTCTCACAATGTACCGTTTGTGTCGGGGGAAGGATGATAGTTTCATAGTTGTCTATTTTCGAAAGAAATCGGTACATGTATATTATTTCGCATATTTTTAATTTTATTGATTTTATGGTTGCACTGTTCATTAAAATGTTCTATCCTATGTTATAGGGCTTTGTTTCTCTACACTTCCTGTCTCAATGTACCGTTTGTGTCGGGGAAGGGATCATAGTCTCATAGTTGTCTATTTTGAAAGAAATCAGTCTATGTATATTATTTCGCAGATTTTTCTATTTTATTGATTTTATGGAAAGCACTGTTCATTAAAATGTTGTATCCTATGTTATACGGCTTGCTTCTCTATAATTTCCTGTCTCACAATGTACCGTTTGTGTCCGCAAAGGGTTCATAGTTTTATAGTTTGATATTGAAAGAACTGGCATATGTATATTATTTCGTAGAGTTTTCATTTTATTGATTTTATGGAACGCACTGTTCATTAAAATGTTGTATCCTCTATGTTATAGGACTTGTTTCTCTCTACAGTTTCCTGTCTCCACAATGTAAAATTGTCGAAGTCGGGGAAAGGATGATTGTTTTATAGTTGTCTATTTTCGTGAAATCTGTACATGTATATTATTTCGCAGATTTTTTCATTGATTTTATGGAAAGACTGTTCATTAAAATGTTGTATCCTATGTTATAGGGCTTGTTTCTCTCTCTACAGTTTCCTGTCTTACAATGTACAGTTTGTGTCCGGGAAAGGATGATAGTTTCATAGTTGTCTGCTTCGAAAGAAATCGGTACATGTATATTATTTTCGTATATTTTTTCATTTTATTGATTTTATGGAACGCAAATTCTGTTCATTAAATGTTGTATCCTTTGTTATAGAGCTTGTTTCATTCTACAATTTCCTGTCTCACACAAAAGATTGCTTGTGTCGGGGAAGGGATGATAGTTTCATAGTTGTCTATTTTCGAAAGAAATCGGTACATGTATTATTTCGCATATTTAATTTTATTGATTTTATGGAAAGCACTGTTCATTAAAATGTCTCCTATGTTAGGCTTGTTTCTCTTTACAACTTCCTGTCTCACAATGTGTTTGTGTCGGGGAAGGGATCATAGTCTCATAGTTGTCTATTTTTGAAAGAAATCAGTTTATGTATATTATTTCGTATATTTTTCATTTTATTCATTTTATGGAACGCACCGCTCATTAAAATGTTGTATCCTATGTTATAGGACTTGTTTCCCTCTTACAATTTCCTGTTCCACAATGTACCGTTTGTGTCCGGGCTGGAAGGGTTCATAGTTTCATATTGTCGATTTTCGAAAGAAATCAGTACATGTATATTATTTCGTATATTTTTTCATTTTATTGATTTTATGGAACGCACTGTCTATTAAAAATGTTGTATCCTATGTTATAGGACTTGTTTCTCTCTACAACTTCCTGTCTCACAATGTACCGTTTGTCGGGAAAGGATGATAGTTTCATAGTTGTCCAATCAGTACATGTATATAAAATAAATATTTTAATTTTATTGATTTTATGGAAAGTACTGTTTATTAAAATGTTCTATCCTATGTTATAGGGCTTGTTTCTCTTCACAATTTCCTGTCTCAATAACAATACAATCGTTTGTGTCGGGGAAGGGATGATAGTTTTGCTAGTTGTCTATTGAAAGAAATCGGTACATGTATATTATTTCGTATATTTTTCATTTTATTGATTTTATGGAACGCACCGTTCATTAAAATGTTGTATCCTATGTTATAGGACTAGTTTCTCTCTCTCTACAATTCCCTGTCTCACAATGTACCGTTTATGTCGGGGAAGGGATGATAGTTTCATAGTTGTCTATTTTCGAAAAAAATCGGTAATATTCGCATATTTTTAATTTTATTGATTTTATGGAAAGCACTGTTTATTAAAATGTTCTATCCTATGTTATAGGGCTTGTTTCTCTACAATTTCTGTCTCACAATGTACCGTTTGTGTCGGGGAAGGGATCATAGTCTCATAGTTGTCTATTTTTGAAAGAAATCAGTTCATGTATATTATTTCGCAGTTTATTTTATTGATTTTATGGAAAGCACTGGTTCATTAAAATGTTGTATCCTATGTTATAGGGTTTGTTTCTCTCTATAATTTCCTGTCTCACAACATACCGTTTGTGTCCGGGCCGGGAAGGGTTCATAGTTTCCTAGTTGTCATTTTCGAAAGAAATCTGTAAGTGAATATTATTTCGTATATTTTTCTATTTTATTGATTTTATGGAACGCACTGTTCATTAAAATGTTGTATCCTATGTTATAGACCTTGTTTTCTCCTTACAGTTTCCTGTCTCACAATGTACCGTTTGTGTCGGGGAAAGGATCATAGTTTCATAGTTGTCTATTTTCGAAAGAAATCTGTACATGCTATTATTTCGCAGATTTTTCATTTTATTGATTTTATGGAAAGCACTGTTCATTAAAATGTTGTATCCTGTTATACTTGTTTCTCTCTACAATCCTGTCTCACAATGTACCGTTTGTGTCGGGAAAGGATCATAGTTTCATAGTTGTCTATTTTCGAAAGAAATCTGTACAGTATATTATTTCGTATATTTTTATTTTATTGATTTTATGGAACGCAATTGTTCATTAAAAATGTTTATCCTATGTTATAGGACTTGTTTCTCTCACAATTTCCTGTCTCACAATGTACCGTTTGTGTCGGGGAAGGGATGATAGTTTCATAGTTGTCTATTTTCGAAAGAAATCAGTTCATGCATATTATTTCGCAGATTTTTCATTTTATTGATTTTATGGAAAGCAATTGTTCATTAAAATGTTGTATCCTATGTTATAGGGCTTACTTCTATAATTTTCTGTCTCACAATGTACCGTTTGTGTCGGGAAGGGATCATAGTTTCAGTTGTCAATTTTCGAAAGAAATCGTCTATGTATATTATTTCGCATATTTTTTCATTTTATTGATTTTATGGAAAGAATTGTTCATTAAAAATCTTGTATCCTGTATTATAGGCTTGTTTCTCTCTATAACTTCCTGTCTCACAATGTACCGTTTGTGTCGGGAAGGGATCATAGTTTCATAGTTATCGATTTTTGAAAGAAATCACTACATATATATTATTTCGTATATTTTTATTTTATTGATTTTATGGAAAGCATTGCTCATTAAAATGTTGTATCCTATCTTATAGGCCTTGTTTCTCTCTACAATCCTGTCTCACAATGTACCGTTTGTGTCCGGGAAGGGTTCAGGTTTCATAGTTGTCGATTTTCGAAAAGAAATCAATACATGTATATATATCTATTATTTGCGATTTTAGTTTATTGTATTTATGCATTTTATATAAAATGGGTCAGTTTTTTCTTTAGGGTACTATTTTTGTTACTAATTATTTTTGTGGTTTTGTTTGTTTTATTTATATACATATTACATATACATTACATAAATGTTTTTATACTTTAATGAATAGTTTTTTACATTTCCAAATAAATATTGCTCGTTTGTCGCAGAATATAAATTCTTAAGATTTTAAGATTAAGATTAAAATATATAATTGATTTAAATATGAAAAGGGTGCACCAAAGAATGCTGCACGTAGACGCCAGATACCCCAGGAACGGCCTGCGTGGGCCTGCATAAAACTACTGAGTAAAGAATATACATTTAAGACATTTCTTACGTAAAAAAAATCTCTGGTAAAAATCGCTACAGCAACCGTTCTCAAGATATCTAAAATGGAAGTAGCAAAATACATGTCATTATTGACAAAAATACATGTTGAGTAGATATTATTTGACTGAAATGATATTTTTTTTTTTTTTTTTTTTTCTTCTTTGAAAAAATTATGATAAAACAATTTCTTATTGAACCTTTGCCACAAAAACATTTCAAATTATTGATTTAATTAATAACTATTTAGTCAACATGTTTAATTTATGTAAATGATGACATGTATTGATAATTTTGATTCCAAATATCTCGAGAACCATTACTCGTAGCGGTTAGATTACCAAGAGACCTTTTTTCACGTGAAAACGTCGTGAATGTATATTTTTTTACTCAGTAGTTTTTTTTTCTTTATTATTTTGACGAAAGGTTATTACTCTTAAAACCTGTTAAAAATATGTAGGTGGCACAAGTAGAGTCATATTGAGTATTAAAATCAAATTTGTCATGCCAAAAACCTCAGATTCACTTTTTCATTCAAATATTGACGTTACTTCAGAAATTATTTGAAAAATCGAAATAAAAAAGACATACAATTATACGAACTTTTTGCTTATTTTTATCTGCAGAATATGCCGCCGAAGTTTCCGGAATACAATTGACCACCCTGTATACAAAAAAAAATAAAAAAAAAATTATTTTTTGTTTGTTTGTTTTGATGTAAAATAAAAAATCTATAAATTAAAATCTACATATTTTTATTTTTCCAGTTTTTATCTACGCCTCTGTTAAAAATAAAAAAAAAAAAAAAAAAAAAAACAATCGATCATATTTTTGCAAAATGGTTTGTTGTTATTTAATTAGTAAGTCGCGTACCTTATATCAGAATTATTATCTTTTGATTACTCTCTTACCCGGATTCCGAGTGCTCGACAATAATTATAATCGACGATGTACTTCGGCTAGACACCTCATTTTTTTTCATTAAGTACTTGTGCCCCTTATCTAAGCCACTTAATCTTACAGTAATGTGGGCAATACGCCGTTCATTGATAAACATTTTTATGAAATAAAATCTTTATCTTGCTTGTTCTTTAGCTCGATATGTTCGAGAAATACAGATAGTTTGACGTTTCTTTGAAGATAGTAGAAAATGGTAATCCTGTCAAAAACATAGAATGCAAAAAATGCCTATGTTGGCAATGCAATTTTCACTACAAAAATGTTAGATCTCATGTAAAACCAAGTCAGTTTATTTTATTTAGTTTCTATTGAAACACCTATTCAATAATTTTGTAATAAATTTTAGTATCAATATTAGGCATCTTTATTTCTGTAATAATTATAGTGACTTGGCAATTAATTGCAAGATATGATATCGCATTAATTAAATAACTTTATTTTTAAGGGCTCTGTTTAGATTTACTTGGTAATCGAAACGGCAGGGTCTATTTTTCATCTGGTCGGGCCCCCTAAGGCCCAAGCAAAATTCGGGCCCTCTTTTCCAATATAATTCAAAAAATTCAAGAAATTATGAATATTTTACAACCTTTAACGGTCCCTAGACCACCGGGGGGTAGAGTAGGTCCGGGGCCGGGGCTTTATGGTGGGCAGGCCCCGCAGATGAAACCATCACTCTAAGAGCGCAACGTTTTCGAGAAAGCACCAAAGACACCGGTATTCATCTCGATACCGGTTTTGACTACGACACCGGTGTTTGGTAAAGGGGTTAAAGAAGAAATAATGTTAATACTGGGCAAAATAAACCTTGATAATAATAATGTCGTATATCGGTGCTTATTTTTATCGTTTATTAAAGCGCACAGATTTTAACTTAAAGCGTTCAAATTTAAATATATTTTTGTCGATTCAATCACTAAAAATAAAGTGGAAGCATGAAGCATCAACTATAAAGTAAAAATTGTTTAATCGAAACAAACAGACAAAAATATAAAGAAACAAAAATTGTAGCTGTAAAATAAACTAAAAAATATTTTATTAAAAAACTAAAAAAAACAAACAAACGGCACCATCGACACCGACACCGACACAGGTGTTAATCTCGACACCGGTGTTCATTGCGATACCGGTGTCGAGATAAACACCGGTGTTGAGATAAACACCGGTGTTGATATAAACACCGGTGTCGAGATAAACACCGGTATTCTGATAAACACCGGTGTCAAAATAAACACCGGTATCGAGATAAACACCGGCGCTGAAATGAACACCGGTGTTGTAGATGAACACCGGTGCTGAAATGAACACCGGTATTGAGATAAACACCGGTGTCGGTGTTGACACTGGTACACCGACTGAAACACCGGTGGTCATCAACACCTAACACCGGTGTTCAAATCTCAACACCGAACATCTATATCTGGCTAAAAGATACCCGTTGTAAAGACCATTGCGCATCGGAAGAAGATCATATATATATTTTTTAATTTATTCCATAGTTTCCGGTATTGAATAATGACATAGCCTTAGCGCACTGTAGAGATTTCATTTAGTCCGAGATTAGCTGGTCTGTCAGGGCAAAGATTTTTATTTGCTGTTTGTTTTGAGAGTAAAGTATTAAATAAAAAAAAAAAACAAAAAGAAACAAATATTTAATACTTTACTATCAGAATATAAACGAATAAAAAGTTTTTGTTCTGACCCGGATTCGAACTCTGAATCCTCGGTTCGTAGTCATAAACTCTACGCACTGCGCCATGGAGACGTATCGGATTTATATTCAATACTAACGGTAGGACTAATAAAAATATAAGATCTTCTTCAATGCGCAGTAGGGAACGCAACGTTTACCGGCAGCCAGATACTCTAGAGAGCATAGTAAAAGATATATCAAAAGAGCCAGACGTCTTAAAAATACTTGTTTTTCCGACGTTGCTTGCTCTCGTACTATAACCAAATATGGAATACTATTTAGTTTCTGTGGAAAGTATAAAAAGCATTGAAAATGAAAATTTGATTCACAGTTATTAAAAGTCTACAGTTGCACATAACTCAATAAATGTTCTCTGTTACGTTAAGCATGATATTGAGTTAAAGTATAAAATTTTGTCAAAAACTAATTGAACATAAAGGCACCTAAAAATGGAATAGGTACCCAAATATGAACCACTATAAAACAAACACTTCAAACTAATCAAAACGTATATCGATCTTTTATTAAACACATTCAGACAAGGAAAGAGCCTTAAAAACAATCAAATATGTAATCAATATACAATATTATTTGTAATCACGTATGAAGAAATACTTACTCTCCAAAAAACTTTTATGGGTATTTCTGCCACTGCACTGCAAGAAAAATCTACAAAATAAAAAAGTTATTTTTTTAAACACTCTGCGTTAAACCTAAACGGACGCTGCTTGTCAGAAGCTATGTTTACAGTGCAATAAAAATTTTAACAAAGAAAAAAAATGCTTTAACGTTTCGGAAAGTCTATCTCTTCCGTCGTCAGAAGCAAAAAATACAGAGAGTAAAGAAAAAAAACTATTTAAAATATTTAAATTCAAACTATTATGAGAACACTTTAGTTTTTAAACAGATACGCCAAGAAACCGTTGACCATAGATAAAAGAAAATAATCTTCTATTACCGTTGACGTTCTGTTAAATGAAAATGACATTATATCAAATTAAACTTCAAAATTAACAATTACTACCTGATATCAATTACTTATAAGGTAAACCAAAAAGCCCCAAACTTGTATGATTATTTTTAAATTTTACGTATGTTATGTTTATTTATGTTATGTCTTTTAAAATCAAAGAAGCGATTGCCATACATTACTAACATCTACAGATGCATGAGCAACATTTATTTTTATTAGATTGTATTAAAAAAGACTTTTTATTTTTCTTTAGAGGCTATCGCTCTTTCATTATAATTTTAAAAAAAAAAAATCTCTTTTTCAAATACTTACTCTCTGAGTACCTTAAAAACCTTTCTTATCGCGCTGAAAGAAGACACTCCCACCGTGGCCACAAAGCTCGCTTAAATGAAACAAGGCAAAACCTGCACGTGAGTTTAATGATGGGAAGGGATTAAAAATCACTGTCTTTTACTAGGCGTATTCGTTTTTATATATTATAATATATCAGCAGTTGTCGGTCTTGATCTTGCATCAAACACTACGTTTTAGTATTGGTCTTGCTTTTTGTGCAAGACCAAGACCAGCCTCGCTCATCACCAAGGTTACTATATTAAACAGGTTGCCTCCGTAACTTTTGGACCAATAGGAACAAAGCGCCAACAACGTCACAGGTATGTTACAGAACGTATAAAATAGCAATACGTAACTGAACGAAGTACAATTGAT